>NW_017676138.1:16005-51332 GCF_001879085.1 Nicotiana attenuata | reverse complement strand
TTAGAAAAAAGATTAAGGAGGTCTAGAGTTATGATTTCCCCTAGTTGTCGGAATCCTTCCCGCTATGTCTTCTATAATTTCGACTAAGTATTCTCTACCGATCATGAGCACTCTTATTACCGTAAATCTCTCCCGAGTAATTACGACAATTTACTAGACGCACTCTCCCGAGCTACGCTAGCTGGCTTTTAATACAACTCACTTCAGATCGCACCCAAGGCTTCGTTATCCCTAATCTCACCTTTAAACCCTCGGTTATTGATCCCTCATATACTCTGGGAGTGGTGTTGTTCAACAATTACCTAAATATGCACTCTCTCCCGAGTTATGCATACTAAATAGGCACAGCTAATTGAAAGCTCTTCAACCAACCACAATATAAACGTAGTTGAACAAATAGAGAAAAGCTATGGCTCAATTATATAAAAACATAACAAGAGTTTATCCTGCAAAAGGTTCTATAAAAACTCTAGATAACAAATTAGCTATTCATAATAGTATGTAAAACTACAACACTAAAAGTCATAACCAACAATGAAAAAAAAAATAGAGGAAGGAAAAAACTCGTAGAAGAATTCTCCGCCTTGCTCCCAATGTGTTCTTGCCTCCTTAGGTCGAATCTATGTCCAAAATATGTCCCCTCCTCTTCAAAATAGGTTTAGGACCCCTTTTATACAAGTTGGAATAGTGTAGGGCCGAAATAAACTTGTCCCGGGCGAAATAGGACTTCTTTTTGACGCCTGGAGGGGCGCGGCCGCGGTCAAAACGCGGTAGGACCCGACCAGACAAGCTCTCCCGAGTTAATTCTCACTTTCCATCAAAGTGGGTTAGTGGGGAGTTATGACCATAATTAACTTCCTCTAATTTTATCCAAATATTAATTTAACAAAATATATTTATATTAAACCAAAATACTCACGTGGGCCATATTTTACATTCTCCCACTTGGTGCACGTGATGTTACTCACTTAATGGTTTAATAAATATCTCAATCATTATGTGCACAATAAAATGTTAAATTCTCATTCATTGGAAACATCACTCGTTGTTATTGAATAAGTAAACTTATATGAGTCATGGCGGTTGTACATCACTTAAAAGTAATACTTAATTGGTCCAACGTTAATGCTTAGAATATCTTTATCTAAGCCTGAACCTGTCATCGTTATTCTCAATATTATGTATACAAGAGAAAACAGGTATAGAATACCAAAAACATATGTTTAAATGAGCTCAAAGTGTCAATTTCATAAACATAATAAAGTCTTTAGATAAATTCATACATTGCTATTAAGAATGCCCATTCTTTCAACATGTTCAACAAATATTTTGGGTGGTAATCCTTTCGTCAAAGGATCGACAATCATAAGTTTAGTGCTAATATGTTCAATTGACACTTTATGTTTCTGGACTTCTTCTTTGACGGCAAAGTATTTCACTTCCATATGCTTAGCACCCTTTGAATACTTGTCGTTCTTAGAGAAAAAGACTGCTGCGGAATTATCACAATAAATTTTCAGCGGCCTGGCAATATTGTCGACTAGTCCAAGTCCTGAAATAAAGTTCCGCAGCCAATTAGCCTGAACTGTAGCCTCAAAGCATGCCACAAATTCAGCTTCCATAGTGGACGCAGCTATGACAGACTGCTTCGCACTCTTCCATGATATTGCTCCTCCGGCTAACAGGAACAAATAACCAAATGTAGATTTTCTTGTACCCATACAACCAGCATAATCTGAATCTGAATATCCAATCACGTCAAGATGATCAGATCTTCTATAAGTGAGCATATAATCTTTCGTTCCTTGCAAGTAACGCAACACTTTCTTTGCAGCCTTCCAGTGGTCCATCCCTAGATTACTTTGATATCTTCCCAGCACTGCAACAGCAAAACTGATGTTTGGTCTTGTACATGTCTGGGCATACATTAAGCTCCCAACTATAGATGCATAAGGAATATCTTTCATTTGCATACGTTCCAATTCATTCTTTGGACATTGATTGAGACTAAATTTATCCCCTTTCTGAATTGGAACGAGACTTGATGAGAATTTTTCCATTCTAAATCTTTCTAACACTTATTAATATAGGCTTTCTGAGACAATCCCAATAATCCTAGTGATCTATTTCGGAATATTTCTATCCCGATCACATAGGATGCCTCTCCCATATCTTTCATCTCAAAGTTATTAGAAAGGAATTTTTTGGTGTCATACATCATACCAAGATCATTAGTAGCAAGCAAGATGTCATCAACATACAAGACGAACATAATAAACTTACTCCCACTGGCCTTCATATATATACACCGATCCACAGTGTTTTTGTTTAAATTCAAAGGTGACAACAGTTTCGTTAAATTTAAGATACCACTGTCGGGAAGCTTGTTTAAGTCCGTATATTGATTTCTTAAGTTTACACACCATGTGTTCCTTTCCTTTAATGGCAAACCCCTCTGGTTGATCCATATAAACTTCTTCCTCTAAATTTTCATTTAAAAAGGCGGTTTTTACATCCATTTGATATAGTTCTAAATCATAATGAGCTACTAAAGCCATTATAATTCTGAGTGAATCCTTTCTAGAGACCGGTGAAAATGTCTCTTTATTGTCAATGTCATCTTTCTGAGTGAAACCTTTGGCTACAAGTCTGGCCTTGTGACGTTCAATGTTGCCATTCGAGTCGTGTTTGGTCTTAAAGACCCATTTACACCCGACTCTTTTGCAACCTTCCGGTAATTCAACAAGGTCCCAAACTTTATTCTGTTCCATAGACTTCAACTCATCTTTCATAGCATCTAACCATTTATCAGAATTATTACTTTCAATGGCTTGTGAAAATGAAACTGGATCATTAGAATTTCCAAAGTCAATTTCTGACTCATGTAGATAAACTAAATAATCATCTGAAATAGCAGATCTCTTTTGTCTTTGAGACCTTCTTAATGCTACTTCTTGTGGTTCATCTACTGTAGGTTCATTAACTGCAATTTCATTATTAGTAGTAGGATCATTTATTTGTTGTTCTTGCTGGTTGTTAGGTTGTACAACAACTTCAGGAACAACAAGTTTAGAAGAAGTGCAGGGTAGAGGAACTTGCATCCTGACTTCTTTAATTTCCACATTACGTGGTTCCTCACTCCCACTATTTTCACCATTCTCAATGAACCTAGCATTTTCAGTTTCAACTATTCTCGTACTATGATTTGGACAGTAAAATCTATACCCTTTTGATTTTTCTGGATAACCAATGAAGAAACCGCTGATCGTTCTTGAATCCAGTTTCTTTTCAAGTGGATTATAAATTCTTATTTCTGCCGGGCAACCCCAAATATGCAGGTGCCTCAAACTAGGTTTCCTACCAGTCCAAAGTTCAAAAGGAGTCTTTGGGACTGCTTTACTAGGAACCCTATTTAGCAAGTATACGGCAGTCCTTAATGCATACATCCACAATGAGATGGGTAAAGATGAATTACTCAACATACTCCTAACCATGTCCATTAATGTACGATTACGCCTTTCAGCCACACCATTTTATTGTGGAGTGCCAGGCATTGAGTATTGAGCACATATGCCACGTTTTTAAAGGAATTTAGCAAATGGACCAGGGTGTTGTCCAGTTTCGTCATATCTTCCATAATACTCACCACCTCTGTCTGACCTGATTATTTTCACCTTTCTGTCTAGTTGTCTTTCAACCTCATTAATAAATACCTCTAAGGCATTCACTGCTTGAGTTTTTTCATGCAACAAATAGACATATCCATAACGTGAAAAGTCATCAATAAAGGTGATAAAATATCTTTCCTTACTGAAAGAAGTGACATCAAAAGGACCACATTTATCAGTGTGTATAATTTCAAGAAGCTGAGTGCTTCTTGTGGCTCTTTTCTTTGTGTGTTTTGTTTGTTTTCCTTTAATACAATCCACACAAATATTAAGGTCCGTAAAATCTAAATGTGGAAGGATTTCATTCTTAACTAGCCTTTCCAGTCTTTCTTTGGATATGTGACCTAAACGTTTATGCCACAAGCAAGCTGAATGTTCATTCACCAAACTACGTTTGGTTCCAACATTATGATGCAGAGTTAGGAGGGTTTCGGCAAACAGATTATCAAGGTTCAATTTGTAGAGATTATCACAAATAATACCAGAACCAATAAGATGATTGTGCTTAAACAAACTGAAACATCCATTGCCAAAATTTCAAAAATATCCAGCTTTATCTAACTTAGACAAGGAAATTAAATTTCTTGAAAGAGAAGGTACATAAAAAGTTTCAAATAAGTATAAGTGACGCCCAGTATCTAGGATTAAACGATAAGTCCCGACAGCTTCAACTGGAGCCTTCACTCTATTCCCCATGTACACAAATCTTTCATTCCGATTTATGGTCTGGGTTGTAAGGAATCCCTGCATCGTATGAGAAACATGAACAGTAGAACCAGAGTCAATCCACCAAGTATTATAAGGAACTTCAGTTAAATTTGATTCGAGACACGTAAAAGCACAAGGCTTACCTTTCTTCTCGAACCATGCCTTACGTTTCAGGCAATCTTTCTGAAAGTGTCCAGGTTTTCCACAGAAACGACACTTATCATTCTTGTGTTCCTTCTTACGTACTTGAGAAGAGGACTCATTGACATTATGTTGCCTCTGCTTAACTTTTCCATGTTTCTTTCCTTTCTTTCCAGCTCCTTGATGGCCTACAAGATTAATGGAGTGGGTTCCTTGATTCTTCAGCCTTGTTTCCTCTTGAACCAGCATACCGTGCAGTTCATGCACGTTCCATTTGTCTTTCATGGTGTTGTAGTTCATTTGGAAAGGGCCATACTCAGATGGTAATGAGTTAATAATGAATTGAACAAGGAAATTCTCATCCACTTCCATTCCCAAAGTCTTAAGTCTTGCTGCTATATTTGTCATTTCAATGACATGCTCATGCATGGTACGCGAACCATCAAATTTTATGGTGGTTAAAGTACCCATTAGTGTCCCAGCAAGAGACTTATCAGCAGTTTGAGAGCATTCTTCCACAAGTTTCAGAAGTTCTTTCGCGCTTTCAGTTTTGGGAAGAGTAGTCTTAATGTTGCCCGCAATATTCATTCGTATAAACATTAGGCTTAATCTGTTAGACCTGTCCCAGTGCTTAAAATAGGACCTTTCTTCAGTACTACTAGTTTCAGTAATAGCTGTTGGCCTCTCAGTATAAAGTGCAACATCAAGATCTAAAACTCCAAGATGGAATTTTATCTGTTCGCACCAATCTGAGAAGTTGAGTCCGTTAAAGGTCGTAACAGAAGCGGAGTGCGAATGAAGAGCAAGTGCTGCAAATAAAATATGCCCATTCATTAATGCTTTGAGTTAAAATTAAATATATCGTTAAATTCAGAATGGTTTATGTTTTACTCTTAAATGTATATTGATGGCCACCTTTGGGCGTAACACAAAATATATTTTTTTGAACATAATGATGCTTAAAATAAATTTTACATAATTCGATAATTTTAACGTACAAGTTAGTAGTATTTAATATCTTTGGATAAATAAATAAAACTAACGATACATTTAAATTATCGATTTAATGTTCAGTAATTATAAGAACAAACAATCAACCTTTGGGCGATCCATAAATGTCTTATAATCAAGAACTTCAATTTACCCACAAAAATATCCATCCTGTCGTTTATAAACATCAAAACTTATGGGTAATTGGGTATAACAAATCATTATTTTGGAATTAATTATTCATAATGATTCGATCACTTTGGTGATTAACGAACCTCATGTTTATAATTCCAATGAAATTTTGAAACGGTATTCTTCCAAATATAATTCTTAAGTTTGGATTTTATCATTGAATCCACATCGGCGAATCCAATAAATTCATAAGTATTCTACTGTGTCTAACTAGCGTGATGAATATTATTTTCACTATTTCACGATTACTTACTAATTATGAAGTCAAGTATTTGAAGCAAATCTTTTACTTGTCGAATCCACAAAGCGAACAGGATCATGAAATCAAATGATAATCAAATATACTATTGGTCATCAACACATAAAAATCAATTTATATCTGCTTCGCTATTACTATTGACAGTAATTGTGAAGTTCCTTGAATACACAATTAGGATTCACAAAATTAAGGAAACGTTAATTTTAGCGAAAAATTATTAGTTCCTAAACCTGTGCTCTTGATACCACATGGTAGAATTTTCTCAATTGTAGATTGTGATTTATAAACAATCTATATAAATCCTTTCAATTATTCAGAACCGTGGAACTATATGATTTTCACATAAAATAGAGATACAATAACTTCAATTAAGAAAACTTACCTGAATCCATGATGTGTTTTCTTAATTAAATTGAGCGGAAGTATTCTTCAGAGTTGTTGTTCTTGAGAAAATCAGTATTTCTCTCTCTTTTCCTTTTCTATGTTCTTTTCAGAATAGAATAGATGGAGTACGCTATTCTTCCTTTTAATAGGCAGAGAGAGAGACCATCAGTTAATTCTCACTTTCCATCAAAGTGGGTTAGTGGGGAGTTATGACCATAATTAACTTTCTCTAATTTTATTCAAATATTAATTTAACAAAATGTATTTATATTAAACCAAAATACTCACGTGGGCCATATTTTACAAGAAAAGTTGAACAAGTTGCATAAGAAGAGAGAGATTTGATTATTTTGCAGAAAGATAAAGTGATAAACGAAGTTCAACTTTTTCGGGATAAAAAACAGATGCATTTTTTGGGTCTGAATGGTGTTAAGACTGGGTCACAGGTCTGTCCGATTAAGACCCAGTAAGATATTTTAAAACTAAAAAAACAAATGCACTTAATAGGTTGAAATCTGAGCCATTCAGATTCAGACCTCCATCAAGTGCAGACAAATGAGCCATTAATCTTTAATGGGCCAATATTATAAAGGCAAAAGGTTTAGATTTGCCCTTGTAATTTCTGAAAGGTGTAACTTTGCTCTTCTGGTATTTGTGGTATGTGGAAGGTCTAACTTTGTCCTCTGGCATAGCCACGTGGAAAATTTCTGTGTTAATCCAAGTTCAAAATTTTCCTTGTGGTTCAAAGTTTGGTTCAGCCGTGTTCCTGCGGTTATTGATTATAAGGCCAATTTCGAGCTAAAAGTGTAACAACAAGGATATAGATTAGTTAAACTTTTAATGGGGAGTACAATTAGACTTTCTGTTGAAAAGTAATTCAAAGTTGTAGTAGGAAACCTTAGTTATTTAGGATTTGGTTTTTTTAATTCATGTTTAAATAGGATTTGCAGTTAGAATAAATATAGGAATAGACTTTCCTGTTTCTAGTTGAAATAGATTTCATACTATTATAAATACGGTATTGATAGCTTATTTTATGTGTGGAGGAAATAAGAATTGTAGAGAGCTTTCAGAGAGTTATAATAAAATAATATTTTCCTTCATATTGGTATCAGAGCTTCTATGATCTCGGGAGAGAATCAAATAGCTTCCGCTGCCGGCGGGTGGTGCTAGCCAAAGTGTGCTGCCCGTCTGGCCAAAATTATGTTGGCAAAATCATAGATAGTTGTCAAAAAAATTAGATTATTTGATGAAAAGTTTCAAGGCAGATTCAAGAAAAAAACAAGTTTAAAGAAGTGCAAACAAATATGGCACAAGATGAAGAAACTCTTGTCTAAAAATTAAAGAGAGGTTTAAAAAGGTTGGAAGTAAATTATGTGTTTCCACAAAATTGAGTGTTGGTGACAAAGTGTATCAATGGATGTTGAAGACAGGTGCTTCAACAAAATAGGGTGTTGGTGACAAAGTGCATCAACGGTTGGTGACAAAGTGCATCAACGTGAGTTGAATACAGATGCTTCAACAAAATTGGGTGTTGGTGACAAAGTGCATTAACGGTTGGTGACAAAGTGCATCAACGTGAGTTGAAGACAGGTTCTTCAATAAAATCGGGTGTTGGTGACAAAGTGCATCAACGGGAGTTTAAGATAGACGCTTCAACAAAATCGAGTGTTGGTGACAAAGTGCATCAACGGGAGTTGGAGACAGGTGCTTCAAGAAAATTGGGTGTTGGTGACAAAGTGCACCAACGATTGGTGCAAAGTGCATCAACGTGAGTTGAAGACAGGTGCTTCAACAAAATCGGGTGTTGGTGACAAAGTGCATCAACGGGAGTTGAAGACAGACGCTTCAACAAAATCGGGTGTTGGTGACAAAGTGCATCAACGGGAGTTGGAGACAGGTGCTTCAACAAAATTGAGTGTTGGTGACAAAGTACATCAACGGTTGGTGACAAAGTGCATCAACGTGAGTTGGAGACAGGTGCTTCAACAAAATTGGGTTGGTGACAAATTGCATCAACGTGAGTTGGAGACGGGTGCTTCAACAAAATTGAGTGTTGGTGACAAAGTGCATCAACGTGAGTTGGAGATAGGTGCTTCAACAAATTGAGGGATGGAGACATGTGCTTCATCAAAAGTGAAAGTTGGAGAGAAGTGCTCCAACATAACTGCACAGCGAACAAGTCAGACGTATACAACTTTGAATTACGGGAGAATGTTGGAAAAGTAATTAATTCAAAGTTGTAGTTGGAAACTTAAGTTATTTAGGATTTGGTTTATTTAATTCATGTCTAAATAGGATTTGCAGTTAGAATAAATATAGGAATAGACTTCCTGTTTCTAGTTGACATAGATTTCATACTATTATAAATAGGGTATTGATATCTTATTTTATATGTGTGGGAAATAAAGAATTTTAGAGAGCTTTCAGAGAGTTATAATAAAATAATATTTTCCTTCACTTTCTCGCAAAGTACAGTGCAAATTTGGACTTTTCCCTATATAATTGTGAAATAAATTTTGAGAGACCAGAAATTGAAAATTGTTAGAATGTTGAATTCATACGAATTTGTGCAAAAACTAGTACACGCAACGATCAATTACAGAGTAGGAGCTAGAAAGAGAAACTAGAGAGAAGGAGAAGAAAGCTTTTTTTTTTTTTGTGTAACTCACACACACTGAATATACAGAAATAGAAAAATATTTATAAACCAAGAATTATAAAGGATTTTTGTTCTTTCAGGTGTTTATCTTAGGTCAAAGTAATTTGTCCAATTCTTTAATTTATTAATACTTCCAACGGATGATTTATGGGATTTTCCGTATGACGTTTCTCAATTATTCACAAACTCTTAGGAAAAAAAGGGACCCAAAAAAAAAAACACGTATTGCTTCTTCCCCATGAGTACTCAAATAATGGTCTCATCTAACTCTGATTTAATTGGCTCCTTAGTGTTGAGGTATGATATCGACAAGGACTAATGAGATTATTTAAGACCTTAATAAAATGATTCTTTCTTAATTCTAAGGGGGTGAATGTCCAATCACCAATCAACCCACTTTGATAATTGATACTGATTATTTGTAACCAAACTAAGTGCATGCAGATCATTCTCAATCTCTTAATGGGTCTTATTGCTTATCTTTCACTGCTACTTTTACGATTTTTAAATCCACTCATACCACAAAAATGCCACTCCTTCCGTCCTGAGTTAAGAATTTAAGATCGAATAAAAGATTTTTGAAATTTATGATGTAAAATAAGTCATAAAAAATTATGCAGATATAAACATCACGGTAAGAATAAGATAAGCAGTTTAAAATAAAATTACTACTAAATACATAAAGATATCATTTTATTTGAGACTGACTAAAAAGGAAAGAGTGTCACAAAATAGATAATATAAAATTAATCATAGTGATGTGTTTAATGTATATATATATTAAAGCAACAAAGTTATCATATATAATTGACATTATGGTTAAGCCAAGTGGCAAGCTAATAAATGTCAATAGTATATGGTAACTTTATTCTATATTTGTATATTTTAGTTAAATACAAATATATATATATATATATATATATATATATATATATATATATTAAAAGATAATTTTGAATTTATAGATAAAGTTCTAAAATTCGAATTTAAATTAAAAATAAAATTTATCTTTTTTTTTAATCATGTTATCATACTTAATTCGGTTAATGATCATATGCAATCATGTTAGGAACTTTTGTTATTTTTTCTAATTATTTAAATACTACTTCGCCTCTACCAAAAAAAAAACTACTCCATATAACTCTAAAACTCTTTCACATTTAAAATCCTATAAGTATAGTTCTTTGAAACACTGTTGCTAGATTTGAATAAAACGAAATTCTTTTAAAATAAATGCAATATATAGGGTACACGTCTATGTTTATCTAAATAACAAAAAATAGTGTACTAAATCAAATAAAAGTTTACTTGCATATATAATAAAGTAAACAAACATGTTGGAGAAAGAAACATCACAAAATCAGTCAATATTAAAAAAAAATTGTTTCTTTTTTCTTCTTGAAGAATATTTGTTTGAAGAGTCAATTTGCATAAATGGACATCAAACAAATAACAAAACTTTGGCTATACAATTGCTATCATTAATTTCAATTTAGCACATTCAAGGAATTGAAGGGTATAAGCTGAAACCCCTTCATTTAGCTGTAGTCAAGCCAATATTGCAAGGGTATAATATTTTATTCGTTGAAGAATATTAGTTTTGAACCATTAGATTATGTGAAACGTTTTTTTTTCAAACTCAACAAGAGATAAATTGGTTTCTAATTGATAGTTTCTATAGCGACTTTTAAGTGTAACAAAGAGTATATATAAAAAAAAAAAATTGGTATGACGTGAAATATTTTTTTTTAAAAATGTAGACAAATTATTTCCAAAAACTCTTTGCCTTTTATAATTCAAAAGATAATAAAAAGATAAGATATTTTTGAATATTAGTAGAGAGTTTTAATAAAAGTTATATCATGGATAAACTCAAAAAACCGAAATCTTATGGAATATTTACACAATATCAGACCATATTTATTGTTTACTTTTTATAGCTAATATAAATAGATGATATACCGACAACACATGATTATACACATATTATATATGGATTATATATAAATTACACATCATTTTTTTAATTTAAGTGGTCGGATGAGCATCTATTTAGGCTGATTAGATAAAGCCAAAAGAAAAATATGAAATAATTTCAACCAAAGACTAAAAATATAATTAAAGTTCATATGTAGACAATATTTATTAAAATTCATCCTTTTATGGCGAAATAAATTAATTTTTTGTAATAAAAGAAATAATGACATAAAAATAAGATAAAAGAAAATAAATATTGAAAAAAATGTTAGAAAGATCTAAAAACGAGAAATAAAAGATGACAACAACTTTCTTCATATGTTTCATCTTTGTTGAGTATAAAAAATTTGAAAGTTAATCTCATCGATTTCAAATATTATTTTTTTTAACTAAAATACATAGATTATAAGATAAGGATATCTTAGAATATTTTTTTTAATTTACATTATATGTCGTTTTTAAAAAAATCACTATTACTAACAAACTAATATGATATTCGTATTCGAATTGGAATGCAATTTGAGTAGTTTGCATTGAGGTTAAACCAAGTATGGTATCGAAAATAAACTACTTGATAATTTTAAGACAGCATATGCAATGTTTTGTAATAATAATCAACTAATTTAATATTTAATGATTCAAGAACAAAAATTTTGTATATATAGGGTATTAAAAATTCAAATTCTGGGGGCTAGAGATATTGAAAAACTTAAAGTTGAGTCATACTGAAATAAATCCGGCCAAAGAATCAATTAAATTTTTAGATAGCCGATTAAAGTAAATTTTAAATTAAGGGTAATATCTTCACTTGCATCATTATAAAGATAATCATTATTATAATATATATAAAGTTTTAGAAATTGAAATTTCAAAATTGAAATATTTTTTGAAAGATAAAATCATACCAAATAAGAGTTCAAGTCATAGTGTAAGAGTCACGTCGTAATCAAAGAATCGTTTACATCGTGTCAACCTTTGTGCTTTGCCATAAATATGAGTTATTATTTCACTTTGTGGCTATTTTAGGTTCCAATGACACCTATGAGAATAGTGCAAAAATAAAATTATCACTACGAGAATTGAGAAAATGTTAGTCTTTTTTCATGTAGTGTTTCTTAATTAATATTTGACGATTATCTATAATTATTTAGAAGGTTTAAATGTTAAGGTTATTTACATATAATTCAAATAACTCAGATATTTAACACGGTTAATGTCAAATATCAAAATGGAGTAAAAAAAATTCACTAGCTAAATAATTTTTTACATTTTTAGATAGCCAACTAAGATGAGTTCTGAATTAAGAATAATACTTTCAATTACATTATTATAAAAATAACTATTATTGGAAAATAATATTTTAGAAACTAAAATTTTAAGAAAGAAATATTTTTAAGAGATATCAACACACCAAATTAGAGTTCAAGTAGTAATAAAAGAGTTAAGCCTTATCCAAAGAACCATTCATTGTCTCAACATTTGATTGTGTTTGCCATAAATATGAGTTATTATTTTGCTTCCTGACTATTTTTAGGATCCAATAACACTACCAGAAATCCGAAAAAAAGCGACCACAAAAAGCGACCAAAGTTGGTCGCTTACAGGTCAAAAAGCGTCCAAAAAGCGTCCAAACTAGCTTGGTCGCTATTTTGTTGGTCCCTTTACCTTAGAGATCAAAGTTGGCCGCTAATTAGCAACCAACTTTGGTCTCTACGGTAAAAGGACCAAATATTCCGGGTAAACAATATACCGACCAACTTTGGTCGCTTTAATATTTTAATAATATAAATTTAGCAACCAAAGTTGGTCTCTATATTTAAATTACGTTTTTTATTTATTATTAATCAAAATATAGCGACCAACTTTGGCCTGTAAACCAAATATTATATTTTAAAATCTGGAAAATAGCGACCAAAATTGGTCGCTTTTTTTTTTATAATTTTTTTAAAAATAAGCGACCAAAATTGGTTGCTAATTTCAAGAATTGAATTATTCTTTAAACATAAGCGACCAAAATTGGTCGCTATTTTCTGATTTTTTTTTTTAATAGAATAGCGACCAAAGTTGGTCGCTTTTTAGGAAATCTGGGTTAAGTAGCGACCAACCTTGGTCGCTATTGCCCAGAAAATATTTTTTTAAATAGAAAAGCGACCAAAGTTGGTCGCTTTTCTGGGTATAATTTTGGCAGAAACTGCCTGTTTTGGCAGCTACACCACCTGCCAGCATACCAAATTCCTAAATAACAATATAATTCAATTCATAAACTACAATAATACCAAATCTCCACAACAACCCAACAACAACAAAAACACCACCACCACAACAACACCAACAACACAACAACAACAGCACAATTCAATAAACACATTAAAACCAACAAATTAAAGTTCAATAGAACTAACAATACTAAGTTAACGCTTATTACACCTAGTTCAAAACCGGTTCTATTTGTCTAGTTCAAAGTATATAAAAGTCAAGGAGTGTTTTGTACAACATCATTATCATCACCGTCTGATGAACTTTCATCACCAAGACGATATGCAGAAGGGTCTACTTGTCGAGGACGGGAAGACCAATCACGGGGAGGACGGGAGGAACGAGCACGGGGAGGACGGAAGGAACGCTGACGTTCAAGTCGAGCCTCTGGCGATGACTCACGAGATCGGGGAATCGAAAAACATCCAGAAGCTAGGAGAGATTTGAGCTGCTCTTGCATTCCCTGGTACTGAGCTTGCATGCCAATGTACTGAGCATCTCTAAGCTTTTCTCTTTCCTTGGCCGCTTCTAGCTCGGATGTGAGCTTTATCACAGTCTCCCGCATAGCGGAGAGGCTCTCCCCATCAAGTTGCTCGCCTTGCGAGGAAGTCCCTATTCCTTGCATTCCACACTTATAGTGATGGAACTTCTTAGTAGGAAGCCCATATACCTTCCCCCATTTTGGACCGCCAGCAGCCTCCGTCCACATTCTTTTAGCATCCTCGTCCGAAGGTTGGATTGGCTCGCCCGACTCATTACGTGGCTGACTGCGTATGAATTCCTCAGCTGTGAAGCGACCCTAAAAGAAAAATTACATTGAATTAATATTTCAAAATTTATATAAAAGTAAATCAAAATACTTAATGAAAAGTGAAAACTTACATGTACAGTCGAGGCTCGACCCTCGACCCACCTTTCTTGATCCGTCTCTTTCTTCTTCTTTACAATATGAGTCTCCTTGAATAGCTCATCTTGGTTCATCGGACGCCCCAACTTCTTTTCCTGAAAACTCATAAATTTTAGTTAATAAACAGAATAGATATACTTTGAAAATTAAAATAAATTAAGCAATTACGTACCAATCTTCTTTTTATTGTCCCTAGGCTGATCGCACCTCCAGTGTGCAAGGAGCCTCCCTTCTCAGATGCGCGAGCTTTCTTTCCTTTTTCGCTCTTCTCTAAGAACTTTGCGGTAAGCCATTGCCTTTGCAAATCCTCCCATAAATTCTGAAGCAACCAGTCAGGCTTCTGGTTCAACTTTCTAGCTTTGGAGAAACTATGCGACAACCGCTTGCGAGCTTTATGATGAAAATTTGCAGCCACTTCCGCGCTATAGCGGCGTTCCCGTACACACTTGCTATGTATTTCAAAAGTTAAATATTACATGGAAATATCATAAATATAAATAATTATACTGCTTAAAAGAACATTTATACCTTAAATTGATTGAAAATTTGCTCCTTCAGCGAGAATGGGAATTCACTCCAAGTCGCATAAGGGCCATCATAAAGCTTTCTGGTGGCTTTGGTGATTATCCTCGTAGTAATATTACTCGGGATGAACCTGCAATTTCATAAAAAAAATACATTAATATCTTAGTACAAATTGTACAAAACAATAAACGTAAAAATAACAAATAACTCTTACCCATCACCCTTAAGGACTATGATGATCCTGCCATATTAATCATAATGCACCTCCTCGTCATCATCAACATCACCGTTCGAAGCATGTATATCAGAGGCATGTGTGGAAGGTGTAGGGGGTCAGAGCTAGTATCTCGCAGGCGAAAGCCTGAAATAGATGGAGTCGTTGATGAAGATGGCTGCGATCCCTGTGACTGCGACATAGCTGGATGGACCGCAAGTGGCTGTGTATAACGACCCGGCCGGTCGTTTGATCCCTAGCATGCCGTTCAGCAGTTCGAGGCCATGAGCAACTTTAATTCAGGCATTATGACTTGTACGCGTGATCGGAATTAAATTTCGGGAAGTTCGGAGTTGACTTGGAGAGGAAATTCTCATTTCGAAAGCTTTAAGTTGAGAGAATTGACTAGGATTGGATTTCAGAGTAAACGACCTCGGAATCGGGATCTGAAGGTTCCAGCAGGTTCGTATGATAATTTCGGACTTGGGCGTATGCCCAGATCGGGTTTTGGGTGACCCGGGAGCGTTTTGGCACCTATTGTGGAAGTTAGCATTTTGGAAGAAATTTCATAAGTTTGGGTTGAAGTGCATTTCAGTGTTATCAATATCTGTTTGGGATTTCGAGTCTGGGAGTAGCTCCGTATGGTGATTCTGGAGTTGGGAGCGCGATCGAAAGTGAATTCGGATGTCTGTGGAGCATTTTGGAGCCATTTGGCTAAGGAGAGAAATTTGAAGGTTTTTGAGAGGTTTGACCGGAGGTGGACTTTTTGATATCGGGGTCGGAATCCGATTCCGAAAGTTGGAGTAGGTCCGTAATGTCGAATATGACTTGTGCGCAAAATTTGAAGTCAATCGGACGTGATTTGATAGGTTTCAACATCGAAAGTAGAAGTTTGAAATTCTAAAGTTCATAAAGTTTGGATTGGAGGTCGATTCGTGGTTTAAGCATTGTTTGATATGATTTGAGGCCTCGATCAAGTCCGTAATGTGTTTTGGGACTGGTTGGTATGATTGGTTCGGGTCCCGGGGGCCTCGGGTGTGTTTCGGATTGTATCGCGCTCTTATTTGATGTTTCAACATCGTTTCTTTGGACATAAAGGGTACCATATTAAGCAAATGAGCTCCAAATTAAGTTTTTATTGTACCATTAGATCCTTATCGTAATTACGGAGCCGTAGCAAAAAGAATCGTCGAATTTGGACATCGTATGAGGGAGTTATGCTCATTTCAGTGTCGAAAAATATTGCTGGTTTCTGGTGTGAAGATTTGTTCTTTGCGAACGCGGGAGATGTTCCGCGAACGCGAAGAAGGATTTCTGGGTTGACCGGTCAATGCGAAAAAATGCCCTTCGCGAACGCGGTGGTTTGACAAAAACGGCATCACCTTACCTATTTACAATAAAAACAAAATTTTGTTCATTTCGGGCTATTTTTTGCAAAAAGAAGTTGGACCCGATGGGGGTTGCCTACGTATCCCACACCCTGTGAGAATCAAACTGGCGTAGTTCGGGAAAATAAAATAAACTATTTTCGAAAACAAGACTCCCTTTTTTTTCATTTCATTGGCGAATATATAAACTATTTTTTGAACACAAGACTCTTTTTTTTTTTCCTTTTTTCATTGGCAAATAAAACAAACTATTTTTGAAAACAAACACATTTTTTCATTCTATTGTTTCTTCATTTTCCCCAAAACAATTCGGCAGAGTTTCGACACTATTTGGACATTGGTTTTTCCAACAAAACAGGTGATTACCTCTCTCAACCCTCACACCGCTATTTTCTTTCCCAAACTCTCCCCTTTTTTTTATTTAAAAGCCGGTCAACATGCAAATCCAAAACAGATAAATGCACAAGTAGGGTGCGTCAGGATGGTCCATTATTCTGGGTACACCTGTCCTAGATGGACCCAACCCCTGTGTTGAGTCCCCTAAGTCAAAATGCACATGATAGAGATAAGCGTTCCTACTAGGGATTCGGCATGAGGCTGAGTTATTCTAGGTTCAAAACCTGGGTATATGTTCTAGACTGTGTACCCAAGCGGACAACTTGAGTCGAGGAGGGGGCTACGTACCAGGGACCCGAAAGATCATCCGGCTTAGTAACTTGTCCGAGCCCCTTTCTTATTTCAAGGTATGACACTAACAGAATAGGGAGTCTCGACCAGCGAGCACATCCCCAAAGATAAGAAGAGAAGGGTTTCGTAACAGTTTATATGTACAGCTCAAATAATATCAAAGCGTAAAAGCATCATTTTGCACATTAAGCCCAACATGTAACAATATCAGATAATAAACAAAGCCAAATACAACAATTATTCTAAGCTCAAATTCTTGAACCCTGAACCAAAAGTTCTGGGTTCATGTCCCCAGTAGAGTCGCCAGAGCTGTCACACCTCCTTTTTCTCACTACACCCCCGGAAGGGGGTATAATAAAGGGAGTTATTTCCAACTTGAAGTGACAATCGAAACGGGATTATTATTAAAGATTCAGAGTCGCCACTTGGGAGATTTATGGTGTCCCAAGTCACCAGTTTAAAATTCCGAATCGAGGAAAGGGTTTGACTCTGTTTAACAGTCCGCGAATCAGAAATCCGGGTAAGGAATTCTGTTAACCCGGGAGAAGGTGTTAGGCATTCCCGAGTTCCGTGGTTCTAGCACGGTCGCTCAACTGTTATATTCGGCTTAATTATCTGATTTTAAACAATTTTGAACCTATGTGGAAATTTTAGTTTTAACCGCCTTTATTTATTTCCTAGAGAAAATTGCAACGTTATTAAAACACGTCTCAAACTACGTCACATAAATGCACCCGTGGTTTTTCACACATTCTAACACCGTTGAGATTTGGATTTGGGTCACATAAATGTGCACCCGAGTTTAGGAAAGTAGATTATTAAATAATGCGCCTAAAAGCAACTACGCATTGTTGACTTTGCGAGGGCCATGGAATTTTGCTAAATGGCACGCCTCGAATTCTAAGGATCAATACAATAATAATTAAAACGAGGGCCATGCAATTGGGGTTTATTTACAAGTGCCGTTTTTGTACATATGTGTTTTTGCAGAATCACAAGATGAGGAAGCTAGCTAACTTCAAGGCATCCATAAGCAAGTCAATCCAGAAGATATGAAAGAGAAGAGTAATGTCACAGAACTTATTGGAAACACCCCTATGATATATCTCAACAAAATCGTGGGAGGTTGTGTTGCCCAAATTGCAGCCAAGTTGGAGTCAATGGAACCGTGCTCAAGTGTCAAAGACAGGATGGCATACAGTATGATCAAAGATGCAGAGGATAAGGACCTGATTATTCCTGGAAAGGCAGTCCTCCTTGAGGTAACCAGTGGTAATACCGGCATTGGTGTTGCATTTACAGAATCCCCGTAATTGCTTACCAAGTTGATTAAGCCATAAATCAATAAGTACAACTCTCCAAGTAATCAATAATTTTCAGAATTAGTCCATAGCTTGAGCCAACAATTTTAGCAGGAGAGTAGTGTGAATGGATCTAACAATAAAATTTGCTAAACACACAAGAATCAGATGGAGATTCGACAAGTGAGTTAGGACAACTTCAAACTCGACTCAGTTGGAATTCGAGCTAGAAAACCAATCAGACATACGGCATATCCATGTGAGGCTCGACAGATTCGAATATTAACCCCAACGATCCCAAAATCACATCAGATCGCAATCCTAATATCTCCAAACAAAACAAATTTATAACCACGAACATTAGTCATGAAAGCAAAATAGATCAACCATGACAACAGAGCAAAACACCACTTGGTGATTATTCAATTTAATAAAAGTTGAACATACGCTAATCAACTTAACAAGATTCAACTCCAAATCTTAATTGGCATAGAAATGGAACTCCACTGTTCTTAGCAGGAAGGTTGGCCAAACGAGTGAAGATGCACAAAAGAAAACAAATCTGGTACCCACAACTGTCCAGACCAAACAAAGCAGAATTTAGAAAGCTAGGCACTACTGATTTTCCTACAAGTGATCTGAAATTTCAGCAAACAGCAACCCAATGGACTTATAACTTAAAACTGGAAAAAAAACCTCGATCATAATGCAAACAGAGCCACAACAAGAAAGAACAACTGATTAACTCGGACAACCACAAAAGCAAACATTAACAGGAGTAGTCTTAGCAACTTCAAGCCAACAGAACATGCGAAATGGCCATGGAATCAGGGGAAAAGGGAGACTACTCAGTGATTCATGTTGAACATGTTGAAATCAGGACGGAAGGCTCAAGCAGATCATCATGTACATCAGAACACACATCATTCAACTGAATGCGATGAAACCCCAACTCAGAAAACACTTCGAGCCCGAATAACAGTCACAACATACAGGAAATGGAAGACGAGTACTCAAATCAACTCTCTACTGACTGTATATACTCAAACACATACCACCACTGCGAATAGATTCAGTCAACAAGATATTCGATCATAACACAAAACAGAACATTCTAGCCTGAATCTCATAGCTCAAAAACACTGAAACAAGACAGAGTCGCATAGAATAAAAGAGAGGAAAATTGAACCTGAAGCTGCAAATCTCTTTTATAACAATTATAGACTCGACAATACACTTCTTGACTCCAAATCCTAGCGAGGTTTAGCAACAAATCAGCAAGACGACAATAGAAAACCAAGCTTGAACTTCAATTTTTATTTCCTTGGAACTCAAATCCGGATTCAGAGAAATAAGAAAAATTGTATATATGTTTCTCTTAAACTTTGAAAGAACTCGTCAAAGAAGAAAATAAACTCAGAAAAACCATCAGTTCAAAAAAACCTTTCGACTTTTTTTTCTCCAAATTTTTTTCTACCCGAGTCCCCCTTTACAAAAATCGGATAAGGCTTCTTTTGAAGACGAATTCTTGATGAATGTGGGGCTCGGATTGAGTGAAATCAATCCAACGCCTCACACTCATCCAGCATATTGTCTCCAGAACCTTCCAATCGTGAGATAAAACTCGAATTCGAGCGAGTGAGAGGGGAGGGGAATCTTGCGTCAGAAACCGTTAGCAACGGCAAGATGAGAGAAGGAGGGACGCGTGGGTTAAGGATTTGGGATTCACTCGCCCGAATTTGGACTGAATTGGGGCTTGGTTCGAGTGAGAACGACGATTGAACAGTTCGTTTGGGATCTAGGGCTCTGGGAGTCTCCGTATGATTGTATTTGCGTGTGTATTTGCGAACGGGTCGGGTTTAGAGGGGAGCCGGGCGGGTGAGTAAGTTGGGTTGGGTGAATTTGGGGATTAAATTCATGAAATATCATGGTATAGCCAGTTTTCACATTGGTCAATGAAAAATAGCCAGCGTTTATCAAGTCAATGAAAAATAGCCACTATTTTGCTGCAACAGGGACCGGTCCAGTATAATATACGGGAGTTCTGGTGCATTTGTGTACGAACTCCAGCATATTATGCTGGACCGGTATACTTTGCTAACTCCTGTAAAATTTGCGGGAGACTGGAGCACCAGTGCTCCAAACTCCAGTATATTATACTGGACAATTATACTTGCTGGAACTCCCGTAAAATTTGCGGGAGTTCCAGCATAATTATGCTTGAACTCCCGTAAAATTTGCGGGAGTTCCAGCATAGTTATCCTGGAACTCCCGTAAAATTTACGGGAGTTCAAGCATACTTATGCTGGAACTCCCGTAAAATTTGCGGGCGTATTTTTCCGGATTTTGAACAGTGTTTTCGCTCAGATTTAAAGTGGCTAAATTTCGATGACTTTTGAAACTTGGCTATTTTTCAACGACCAGTGGTAAATCTGGCTATTTTTGAATTTCTCCCAATTAAATTGGGGCTGGCTTTTGGGCTCAGTTAGGCAGAAATTTCACTTGGGCCAGAGGGAAGATTGATATGGCCCAATTAAGACTCCCTCCTCTCCCACTTCAATTTTCTTTTATTTTCATTCCTCTTTTTTTTGATTCCCTCTTCTTTATTTTTCAAAATTAATAATAAAAACCTAAATTAAAATTAAAAATCAAATTAGCCTATCAAAAATACTAATTAATTCTAGATAATAATTATCACAAATAATTAAAAATCTTCGATATTTTCTTCGGGTTGCTAACTCAACGGTAGAGTACTCAAACCAAATTTAAAGGAAAATTACCAAAATCAAAAACCAAAAAAATGTGCAAAATGAATTATTTTTGTAATTTTTTCCTTTTTATAAAACAACTAATTTGCTAATTGGCCTGACAAATGTAAAATTAAACCCTAAATGCAAATGCAACATTTTTTTTTGTATTTTTCATTAATAAAAATAAACAAACATGCACAAACAAATGCAAACAATTAACAAAAAATGTTACGAAAATCCATAAAATTGCAAATAATGAACGGCAAATTTATTTTGTTTTGAAATTATGGGAGTAATTCATATAGGGCAAATACCACGTGCTCACAGCTGCCCCTCTTTGCTCGGAAACACGAAGAGTTTTCATGCAAAGATAAGTGAGCGGATACGAGTGATTTTTGCCCGTTTGAATACTCCGTGGGAAGCATTTTTGAAAGAGTTGACCGCACCCTGCTTCTGAGGTTGCCTACATATCCTTGGCTAAAAAGGAATCAGGTCAGTGTAGTTCGGGAATATCTGGTAGCTGGGACTACCATGAAGCTGTGGTTTCACTGTTGTTGCTGCTGCTGCTACTGCTTACTGAACCCCCTTATTGCACCATGTCAAAACAAAAGAAGCTAGACTAAGCTATGATCTATGAATTACAAAAGTCTTATCTACGTCTTCAAACTTGATCTTGTAGTTCTTGTTGCCTTGTTGACTTGTATTCTCCCGGTGACATCCTTTTGTTGTTGCCTTGAATTGTGATCTGAGATGTTTTGCCCTTTCTCCGAGTGATGCTTGACCGGTAAAACTTGAAATGTAGTCCTCTGTTCTCCAGGCAGGCTCCTGACTTCAAAACTTGAAATGTATTCCTCTGCTATACAGGCGGGCTCCTGACTTTAAAACTTGAAATGTATTCCTCTGCTATCCAGGCGGGCTCCTTACTTCAAAACTTGAATGTATTCCTCTGCTATCCAGGCGGGCTCCTGACTTCAAAACTTGAATGTATTCCTCTGCTATCCAGGCGGGCACCTGACTGCTGAAACTTTAAATGTATGCCTCTGTTCTCCAGGCGGGCTCCTGACTTCGACAAAATAGACAAAACAAAGAAAATCTTCTGCCCTAGTTTGGTGACTGGGCACCACATTACCGGATATTAATAAGAATTTGAAAACTAAAACTTGAATTGGAATACCTCTATTCTCCAGGCGGGCTCCTGACTGCTGAAACTTGAAATGTATGCCTCTGTTCTCCAGGCGGGCTCCTGACTGCTGAAACTTGAGTGTATTCCTCTATTCTCCAGGCGGGCTCCTGACTGCTAAACTTGAATGTATTCCTCTGCTATCCAGGCGGGCTCCTAACTTCAAAACTTGAAATGTATTCCTCTACTATCCAAGCGGGCTCCTGACTTCAAAACTTGAATGTATTCCTCTACTATCCAGGCGGGCTCCTGACTTCAAAACTTGAATGTATTCCTCTGCTATCCAGGCGGGCTCCTGACTGCTGAAACTTGAAATGTATGCCTCTGTTCTCCAGGCGGGCTCCTTACTTCGAAACTTGAAATGTATTCCTCTGCTATACAGGCGGGCTCCTGACTTCAAAACTTGAATGTATTCCTCTGCTATCCAGGCGGGCTCCTGACTTCAAAACTTGAATGTATTCCTCAGCTATGCAGGCGGGCTCCTGACTTCAAAACTTGAATGTATTCCTCTGCTATCCAGGCGGGCTCCTGACTTCAAAACTTGAATGTATTCCTCTGCTATCCAGGCGGGCTCCTGACTTCAAAACTTGAAATGTATTCCTCTGCTGTCCAGGCGGGCACCTGACTTCAAAACTTGAATGTATTCCTCTGCTATCCAGGCGGGCACCTGACTTCAACAAAACAGACAAAAACAAGGAAAATTTTCTGCCCCATTTTGGTAGCTGGGCACATGGGTGAGTGTTAAACATGAATCATTCTACCAACTATTGCTAAGAATTTGAAAGTTAAGCCCTATTATCCAGGGAGGTCCCGACAACTGACAATTATAGATCTAAGCTGCATCTTCTAAAGGTATTGCTTCTGCTAAGTTCTGTTATCTAAGAGGGTTGTAAACTACATCCTATTATCCAGGAAGGCCCTGACAACTCCTAATTGAATCTTATCTTAAACATGCAAACATTGAAACCAACTTATATTCCTTTAGGATACACTTATGCTAAATTATGCTACTCATGATTGTTTTGAATTTTAACTAAGCCACATTTTCCAGGAGCGTCCTGACAATCAAAATCAATTCTTGTCCCAAAAATCAACACGTTTACGACTGAATTATACTACCTTATGAAAGAAGTTATGCTACACCTTGTGATCTAATGGAAATCTTAAATTTAGGTCCCATTATTCAGGAGGGTCCTGAAAACTCCTAATTGAATCCTATCTTAAACATGCAGACCAACTTATATTCCGCTGAGATACGTTTATGCTAAATTATGCTACTCATGATTGTTTTGCAATTTAAACTAGATCCCATTTTCCAGGAGGGCCTTGAGAGTTTACGGTCAAACCTGTTTTGGTGCTTGCTCTTTCCCCTATAGAGAGTTTCTCCGAAACAAATGAAATTTTCTGCCCCTGTTTCAATCAAAGAAAAATCTTGTCAGTTTAAAACGGTGGTTAGCTGATGGCATTCTTGCTGAAGATCTTTCGGCTGCATTGTTTTGTTTTGACTGACTTCCTCGAACTGGCCCTGAACCGCTTGACTTTCTGACTGACTTTCAAACCCCCTGACCTTTGGCGACCCTAGTGTTCTATACCTATGTTGTTGTTTCACACCTCTGACCCCTTTATATGAACCTTTGCATTTCCCACTCCATTACCAAATCATGCCACCGGTGAAACTTCCGGTGATTCCCTGTATCCCACCTTACGTCATTTGTCTTTGGCGTGCCCTGACCACACTTGTGCTTTGCAATTTTGGAAGTTGGTAGTGAGCTTTGAGATCCCTTTTCACTTGCTTTGAACAAGACTGACACTGAAACATCTTTAGACAAATAAACCCCAAAAGAAAATGAAATGCAATGACTTTGTGAGTTAAGGATAAGAAGAATCCAAAACCGGATGACTAATACAAAGAAAAGAAAAGAAACTTATCTGAATGGAACAGCTGGTACCAATGACCATGACATGCGTTTCAGACTAATCGCCCAATCTATCCAACTAATCAACTCTCAGTTGCCATACTTTGTTGCCCTAGAATTTCCATGACCTGATTACTTTACCCAGACCCTGACCTTGTTCATCCTGCGGTGCCTTGAAATAGTTTTCCACCAACAGACCTCTCTCATTTTATTTCTCTCATCTCTCATCGCCTTACGGTGCCTGCGAAGGTTTTCACCAATAAGACTCTCATTTTTATTTCTCTCATCTCCCGTCGCCTTACGATGCTCGTGAATGTTTTTACCAATAAGACTCTCTCATTTTTATTTCTCTCAGCTCCCGTCACCTTACGGTGCCTGCGAAGGTTTTCACCAATAAGACTCTCTCATTTTGTATTTCTCTCAGCTTTCATCTCCTTGCGATACCCGTGAGGGCTTTCATCAATAAGACTCTCTCATTTTTCATTTCCCTTGTTTGGACCGGAGTGTTGCCCCTGATATGAATCACCTCTACTTGCTTGACTTGGCATTCTTCGAAGACTGATCGGAAGGTCTTTCTTTGGACCGTAATGTGGGCTTTAGGATAGGGTTAGAAAGAAAGGGTATCACGAAGGCTCAAAACAACTTGAATGGGTTCAAACTTACAACTTTTGGAATCAGATCTTTTACATAACCACAACTTCTGCCCCAGTTTCTTTGCCTGGGGGCTTTTGGATTTTTATTTTGATGGGACCGAACCGTGAGGCTGCCTACGTATCCTTAAAAGGAATTAGGTCGAACGTAGTTCATGTCATAGAAATTACTTTGTTGCTGTGATTTTTCTCTTCTTCCATTTTCTCTTTTTTTTTCTTTTCTCTTTTTCTTTTCTTTCCTTTTCTTTCCTTTTCTTTTCTTTTCTTTTCTTTTCTTTTTCTTTTTCTTTTCTTTTTCTTTCTCTTTTCCTTCACCTTCTCTCTCTTTTCCTTCACTTACTTTCCACGCGAATTTTGTCATTGATTCCGAAAGAGGGGTATGAAAGAAAATAAATAAGGATCAAAAGGGATGACAAGGGATAAAGTGTCTAGATAGCAGAACAAAACGCCTTCGTCATTTCAATATTCAAAATATGCCAATTACAAACAAGTATAATCAAATAAAGGAATCATACATAGTATCTCTTGACCGCATCGGAATTGATGGCCATGTCAACACACTTGCCTTCTATGTCTGTCACATATAAAGCGCCATTGGACAACACTCTCATCACGATGAACGGCCCCTGCCAATTTGGGGCGAACTTGCCTTTGGCCTCAGCCTGATGTGGAAGAATACGCCTCAACACTTGCTGACCCACTTCGAACTTTCGTGGGCGCACCTTCTTATTATATGCTCTCGCCATTCTCTGTTGATACAATTGGCCATGACATACTGCTGCCAATCTTTTCTCATCGATAAAACTCAACTGCTCCAAGCGGGCTTGGACCCATTCATCATCATCAATTTCAGCTTCAGCGACAATCCAGAGGGATGGGATTTCAACTTTTCAGAATTAGCTTGGCTTTAAAAACTGGGCCGAAGATTCCTCATGCATGTCATGTCATTGCAACCAGCATAGAAAGAACTGTACAAGAAAGAAAAGAAAACAAGAATGAAACTGTTAGGAATGAAGAAGAAGGGAAATTGCATTTCACTAAAGTTGAAAGATAACAAGGTTTAACACATCCAAACGGACGGAACATAGATACTGAATCACAACCCTGGAATAATCCAGACAAGTAAAAGAAAATCAAAGCCCACTACCAAGACTCCCTCCGGGTAGGAAGAGGAGTAACTTCCCAATTGTTGATCTTCACATGTGGCCTGACAAAATGCACCTCTTTGTCACCAGAACCTCCCCAATTTCCACCGTGTTTACTTCATCAAATAAACTTTGGACCCTCTCAAATTAACTCCTCATCAAAGACAACCACAGGCTTTGGAACTGCTGACACCGGATGCTTCACTGCCCCTGGCTTGACAATGACAGGATCTGTGTGGGCACCCTCCACAATCACGACAGGCTTGTTCGACACTCCTGGCACAACCACTTTCGCCCTTTCTTGTTTCGTTGCAACCTCACTTGAAGACCCTTTCTTGACTACCGCAGATGGTTCACTGTTTGTCCCGCCCGACCTGATCACTGATTTTCCACTTGTTGACTTTTCAACCGGCCCGACCTCACTGGACCGAATCATCATGACGGTCTATGAAGGCTTCTTAGGCTCCCCTCCCTTATGCACTATCTCGATCATATTTGTCTCAAGATGGGCCGGCAGTGGATTCTGGTTGATATCGGGCACCTTTTTTTGCCCATGCTTGATACATCTCGGCCATATGTTGTTTCAGGTTATACATCTCTTCTTACATCACATTAACATCCAACTCTTCCACCTCTCTCGAAGGATCCATAACACTCGCGTCAAGTTCCTGGTTGGCCATGATCAACTTGTTTTTTGACCGGGTGTTGTAGGAGTGAGTTGCCAGAATGCCAATCAACTAACCACCTGCCTGAACTCAATGCATCAACAACAACTTTGTTAGCGGTGAGGGCTTTAACAGATTGGTAACTGCACATTTTGGGGAATGAATGCACCTAAGCAGTTAACCATTTCTATTATGCATTTCATCGGTTGCATGCGTCATCCCTGCTTTCCCTATTTCCATTTGCAACTTCCTTCTCTCTCTCTCTCTCTCTCTCTCTCTCTCTTTTATTTTATTCTTGCCTTCATCTTCTCTTTGTTTTTATTCTCTCATTTCCCTCTCTTATTTTGCCGTTGCTTCCTTCTCACAGTTTCTTATTTTCGCTCTTTTTCTTTTCTTTTTCTCTCTTGTTTTTCCTATCTTTTCTTTTCCCTTTTTTTCTTTTTTTTCTTTTTCCTTCTTTTTTTTATCTCTCTTTTCTTTCTCTTGGTTATGGTCTAATCCTATGGAGATTGTCTACGTATCATGACCCCGCATGAATCAGACCAAGCGTAGTTCTTGCAGATAAAAGATAAAGAAACAATAAAACACTTTTTTGGAATTTTCAATTTTTCATAGTAAAACAAACTTTGATTACAAAAAATTTGAAAACCAACAGACTCAAACAAGAACCAACATACTCCGCCGAAGGACGAACTACATACTCGAAGAACAACTAACCCACATAAAAAGAAAATACAGACTCCAAGACAAACTGACAGACTTTAATGGAAAGGAAATACAGACTCAAGAAATCATGAATACATTAGTGCTTCAATTGCTCCTGGGACCCGCGGGCATCATTCGGCCTTGCCGCGGGTCGACTAGCTAAATCCCCTTGGAGGTGGTGGAGATCTTCCATTACCCGACGAACAAAAAGCATCACGGTGGCGAAGAACATAGATCTAGTCATATCTTCACAACTGCTGCACTTCATCATGATGTAGTGGGCGATCCTTGTGATTTTCTCTCTTATGACACCCTTCTCTTGCAACAGACGCCCAATCTGATCGACTCTGGCTTCCAAAGTTTGTTCGGCCAACTGGTTCTGTTCTTGGAGTTGTTGCAAGTCTCTTTCTAGCCGTGCCAATGCCATATAACACAGTTCTCTTTCAACCTTGAAGTCTTTCGCCTGTCTGATTTTCTTATTCTCCGCGGTGATGATCTTTTCCTTTAATCCTGCCACCTCACTGTCGAACTCTTCTTTCAACTGCTTAACTGACGTGCTCGTTATGCCGCATTTTCAGCCAATTGTTTTCGATCCCTGGCTGTTCTCGCTAGTTTCTTTCTGCTTTGTTTCAAATCAAAACCGTTGTCATTCACCTTCTGTCTCAAAATTATCTATAAGTTTTGCATCTTTGGCACTTCGGACAGGGTTTTCTGCCGCTACTTTCATTTTCTGAACTTGGGCTCGAAGGCCTCATTTTCTTTGGCTAGTTTCTTCTTTTCGCCCTCATCCGCGGCGACCTGCAAATCTTTCTCAAATTGCAAATCCATGACCTGCTTCTTTAGTTTGCCTATTGTAGCCTGTACTCGTGTTCTTTAGCAACCAGTCCCACTGTTCCTTGCGATGCTCGATGAATTTCTGGAGATGGGCCTCTTTGGTTGGCCTCTCGAACTCAATTTCTCTCCTATACCAAGCAGGATTCCCGCGGCACTTTACCTTTGGACCGATCCCGTACACAAGTATTTGCTGTTAAGTATTGACATTTGTTCCAAATTTTGCGAGCTGCTGCTTCATGAAATTGACCGTTAGGCCCGATCTCGACTACTTGGCCACTGAGATCTTCATTCTTCGGGACTATTTGGCATCTCCCCAACTGCCTCAAAACTCGATACGGGGCATAGGACTGAATACTCCTGAGTCCCATCAATAGGAAATGAGGTCCAGTGGCTGGCATATATATGATTTCATCCACAGATAACCATCCAAATGTCCACTCTATCTGGCACGCAGTGACGGAATGAAGGCGTGCTACCCACTCTGCGACCCTCTCTGGTAAGCTGATCCCATTAAGCCTCGTGGAAAATTCCTCTATGCATGTCTTCTTTGACGACCCGTAACTCATAAATCGAGGACGATGGAATAAGTGTTCGATCATCCACATCTGCAGCAGCACATTACAACCCTAAAAAAAGTCCCCACCGGCTTTGCAGACAGTAAGAGCACGGAAGATTTCAGCTACTATCATGGGTGCGAGGGTGCTGTTGGCCTGAGTAAGCAAAGTACTAACAACCCCAGCTACTCGTATGTCAATATTCCCGTCTTTTATAGGGAACACCAGAAGTCCCAGAAAGGCCACCATAAATGCAACACACCTATGTTCTTCCCTCTTAAGGCGGTTTCTTTTGCTACAGATTTTGTTCTCTGGCTTGTTGAACCCTCCTATATGACCATATCTGTTGTATATGAACAGCAAAGTACAAAAACCGGCTGCCAAGTCCGGGTTGTGTACCACCCTGCTTATTTTCAAGGAATCCAAGAACCTGTGTACGGCTACGGTCCTCGGAGCAATCAGGTATTGGTGTCTCAGAGGAACCTTGGGACCCCCGATGTATCCGGATATCTCTTCCAATGTTGGGGTAAGTTCAAAATCTGAGAAGTGAAATACATTGTGAGCCGGTTCCCAGCATGTGACCAATGCCCTTATGATGTCTCCCCTGGGTATACTCTCCAACAGTCCGGGAAGGCCCCCCAAAATTTCTTGACCTCATCTTGCCCTTCTCACCTAAATCATTCCCACAGCCGCAACTCCAAAGGATTTTACTTATGATTGAGAAAGGTTCATTTTGGATTGTGCTCATCCTACACATTTATTAAGGTGATTAAGCAAAATAGTCATGATTTTTTCTATTTGACTCCAAAATCAAAATTGACCCCTTGTTTTTCATATTTTTAATTCTAAAACCAAAAGCCCAGCTTTGCAGATACGGCCTTTCAGCACTTCCGGAGGAAGATATTAAGGCTGTGCCCGCTAACTGGCCAAAAATTAGAAAAAGACCAAAGGCGCTGTTTATGCAAAATCAGCCTTCCGGCGTCCTTTCGGAACATTCGGCTTATTTTTGACAAAAACGACATCACCATACCTAATTACAATAAAACAAAATTTGTTCATTTCGGGCTATTTTTTGCAAAAAGAAGTTGGCCCGATGGGGGTTGCCTATGTAGCCCATACCCTGTGAGAATCAAACTGGCATAGTTGGGCAAATAAAACAAACTATTTTCGAAAACAAGACTCCCTTTTTTTTCATTTCATTGGTGAATATATAACTATTTTTTGAGCCAGAAAAACAATCAGACATAAACGGCATATCCATGTGAGGCTCGACAAATTCGAATATTAACCCTAACGATCCCAAAATCACATCAGATCGCAATCTTAATATCTCCAAACAAAACAAATTTATAACCACGAACATTAGTCATGAAAGCAAAAATAGATCAACCATGACAACAGAGCAAAACACCACTTGGTGATTATTCAATTTAATAAAAGTTGAACATACGCTAATCAACTTAACAAGATTCAACTCCAAATCTTAATTGGCATAGAAATGGAACTCCACTGTTCTTAGCAGGAAGGCTGGCCAAACGAATGAAAATGAGGTTGGCCAAACGAGTGAAGATGCACAACAGAAAACAAATTCTGGTACACACGACTGTCCAGACCAACAAAGCAGAATTTAGAAAGCTAGGCACTACTGATTTTCCTACAAGTGATCTGAAATGGAGTTTCAGCAAACAGCAACCCAATGGACTTTTAAAACTGGAAAAAAAAAACTCGATCATAATGAAAACAGAGCCACAGCAAGAAAGAACAACTGATTAACTCGGACAACCACAAAAGCAAACATTAACAGGGGTAGTCTCAGCAACTTCAAGCCAACAGAACATGCGAAATGGTCATGGAATCAGGGGAAAAGGGAGACTACTCAGTGATTCATGTCGAACATGTTGAAATCAGGACGGAAGGCTCAAGTAGATCATCATGTACATCAGAACACACATCATTCAACTGAACGCGATGAAACCTTACTCAGAAAAACACTTCGAGCCCGAAAACAGTCATAACATACAGGAAATGGAAGACGACTACTCAAATCAACTCTCTACTGACTGTATATACTCAAACACATACCAACCACTGCGAATAGATTCAGTCAACAAGATATTCGATCATAACACAAAACAGACCATTCTAGCCTGAATCTCATAGCTCAAAAACACTGAAACAGGACAGAGTCGCATAGAATAAAGAGAGGAAAATTGAACCTGAAGCTGCAAATCTCTTTTATAACAATTATAGACTCGACAATACACTTCTCGACTCCAAATCCCAGCGAGGTTCAACAACAAATCAGCAAGACGACAATAGAAATCAAGCTTGAACTTCAATTTTTATTTCCTTGGAACTCAAATCCGGATTCAGAAAAATAAGAAAAATTGTATATATGTTTCTCTTAAACTTTCAAAGAACTTGTCAAAGAAGAAAATAAACTCAGAAAAACCATCAGTTCAAAAAAACCTTTCGACTTTTTTTTCTCCAATTTTTTTTTCTACCCGAGCCCCCTTTACAAAAATCGGATAAGGCTTCTTTTTGAAGATGAATCCTTGATGAATGTGGGGCTCGGATTGAGTTAAATCAAACCAACGCCTCACACTCATCCAGGATATTGTCTCCAGAACCTTCCAATCGTGAGATAAAACTCGAATTCGAGCGAGTGAGAGGGAGGGGAATCTTGCGTCAGAAACCGTTAGCAACGGCAAGATGAGAGAAGGAGGACGCGTGGGTTAAGGATTTGGGATTCACTCGCCCGAATTTGGACTGAATTGGGGCTTGTGTTCGAGTGAGAATGACGATTGAACAGTTCGTTTGGGATCTAGGGCTCTGGGAGTCTCCGTATGATTGTATTTGCGTGTGCATTTGCGAACGGGTCGAGTTTAGAGGGGAGCCGGGCAGGTGAGTAAGTTGGGTTGGGTGAATTTGGGGATTAAATTGGGGCTGGCTTTGGGCTCATTTAAGCAGAAATTTCACTTGGGCCAGAGGGAAGATTGATATGGCCAATAAGACTGCCTCCTCTCCCACTTCAATTTTCTTTTTTTTCATTCCTCTTTTTTTGATTCCCTCTTCTTTCTTTTTCAAAATTAATAATAAAACCTAAATTAAAATTAAAAATCAAATTAGCCTATCAAAATACTAATTATTCTATATAATAATTATTACAAATAATTAACAACCAAATTTAAAGGAAAATTACCAAATCAAAAACCAAAATTAAAATGTGCAAATGAATTATTTTTTGTAATTTTTCCCTTTTTATAAAACAACTAATTTGCTAATTGGCCTGACAAATGAAAAATTAAACCCTAAATGTAAATGCAACATTTTTTTTTGTATTTTTCATTTTAAAAATAAACGAACATGCACAAACAAATGCAAACAATTAATAGAAAATGCTACGAAAATCCATAAAATTGCAAATAATGAACGGCAAATTTATTTTGTTTGAAATTATGGGAGAATTCAATAGGGCAAAAATCACGTGCCACACAAATGTTTCCCGTAAAATTCTTAATTTGCTGTTTGAGCATGTATTTCTATGTGTACCCGTGTCCCATGTATGGTACGCGAGCAGGGTAATTGTCTATTTAAATTTGACCGCGTCGCATGTATGATTCGCGAGCGGTAAAGATGCATTATGTTCGGGCCGCTCGACCTCGGCAGTGCATATTTTATATTTATGTTGGATCGTTCGTACGACCTCGGCATGAGTTGCGGATGTTTGAATTATTTGTCTTGAGATTTATTGATATGTCGTCTGCTCTCCACGACTTGAGATTATTGTTAATTAATGGATTATGAATCCGGAGACTTTTAATAAAAAAGGAATTTTATCTATTTCGTAATTCATTTGAATCTACTGCTGTCCTTAATAAATTCGTGAGTCATCGCTTTAATAATATTATTATTTGACCATTAGTAAGTGTCGAAGTTGCCATCTCGTCTCTACTTCTTCGAGATTAGGCGGGATCTTACTAGTACACGTTATTTTCGTACTCATGCTACACTTGCTGTGCATTTTGTTGCACAAGTACAGGTATTTCTATTGGCCCATTTGGCGTAGCAGCACGGGCGACCAGAGACTAGGTGAGTTGTATTCGTCGAGGCAACCCGCAGCTAGTATAGTCTCTTTCACAATTGTATTTACTTTCTGTCCATTTGTGTTCCGGATAGCCGTTGTACTTTATTCAAATTCTTAGAAAATGCTCATGCACTTGTGACACCGGGTTCTGGGGTGGTTTTGAAGTATTTTGTGTTAATTGCTTATCATTTAATTTGAATTGAAGCGATTATCTTTTTATTTCTAAAAATGGAGGAAAATCATAGATTTCAAAGAGTTTAACGAGAATTTAATTAAGTAATTTGGTTGGCTTGCCTGACGTTGTAGTGTCCCGGCGCCATCACGACCCTTAGTGGATTTTGGGCCATGACAACATGGTATCAGAGCACTAGGTTTCCGTAGGTCTCACGAGTCATGAGCAAGTCTAGTAGAGTCTCGCGGATCGGTACAGAGACATCTGTACTTATCCTCGGGAGGCTGCAGGACTGTTAGGAGTACTTCCCTTCTTGATTTCCATCGTGCGATTTGATCCTTGGAGGCTATGCTTTAATTCCTTCCTATATAATCTTATACGACGCGAACCGTCTTGTGTAAATCCAGAATTGAAGAATTTGTACTGGTACTACGATTTGGTGCGGGATCTTTCTCCCCACATAGTTGTCTGAGCTATTATCGTCGCCTTGTGGAAGATGTGCTGTCGTTTCAGCTCAGTAGCGGTATTCTGAGAGCTCTGAGGCTAGGCACAAGTTGCCATAATGCTATGACGATTGTTCACAGTGTTGATTGATGGTAGGATGTTTGCTTACGTGTCGGGACAATGAATGACTTGAAGGAAGGTTTACTCAGTACATGATCTAGAGATTCAGTATTTTATCCCGCAGGGGAAAGGTAATGACTAAGAAGTCAGATGTGGCTGGTGATGTAACGAGACTTGGTATTTGCGAGCGTGGTGGAGTTTTCTTCTATGATGAGTGTCATGTCCTAATTGAAAGTACTCAGTTCGCCGGTGTTACGATCTTCTACAATTCGCCTCTGGGGCAAGATATCATGAAATAGTATTGAGATGCGGCTGTCAGATATCGCATGGTGCGGTGGTTTAGGCATTGAATCGGTGTTTCTAATGTTGACGGTTCGAGAAAGATGACCTTCGGAAGGGTTTAGAGTTACCAGCTATTGTGGGTTCAAGTGCCACGAAGATAGATTCTAATTAAGGCAACAACTGAGCAGCAAAGGATAAGGAAGGACATGTGGGAGTGTCAGGCGGTGGTTAAAATTTCTAGAGAAGGCCAGATATAAGAAGCAAGGTCGAGTAGTCGACTAAAGAGGTGAGTTTCGCAAAGTTGGGAGAGTTTTGGGTGATTTGGGAATTTTTGTGATTGTGATTTGGGCTACGGATTTTTTGAAGTGTGGCTATTATGCGGCATGAGATTTGATCTAACGAAAGAGCTGCGTGAGATGAAGAAGGATACGACCTAACTTTGAATTGGAAGGTGGTCGTCGCGCACTTAATTGATGTCCACAAGATGCGCGAATGACTTGTGCAGCTAGAGAGTGAGCTGGGACTCAGGATGGGTCATTAATGTCGTGGTGATTGCGCCCCGCGTTGCAGTGTTGGACGACATCGGCACGTTAGATTCCACAGGCGGGATATCTCCAGTGAGTAGGACGCGTCACATGGTTGGCGAAGCTTCTACGAAGGGTTCTATTGGCTATACAACAAAGAGATCGGGTCGTGTGAACGTGGTTGATGATTCAGGAGAATAAACAAGAGGGTTTTACATAAAGATACCGAGAATTTTGGCGGTTGATTGCGGCAAGATTATGTTATCAAGAGATAAAGGATCCTGGTGATTCCAGAATTTGTGTAATATGGCTTCAGGATAAGTGGGAAAGTCCCACCGCCTAGATTAAGGATTGCCTGGTTAACTACTTGTGAGAGTTTCTTATTATTAGCATATTGAATGGTTATTTTAGCTACAGGAAAGAACATAAGTGGTAAAGTGAGCAAAGTAATTGTTAAAGGTATACTATGGTTGGCCTTAATTGGCTCATGTTCAGACTTGGGGAAGAGTTCAGGATTCATGCCTTGTATGGAAGCGGATTTTCAAGAAATGATTCTGCCGAGTGCTTCGTCAAGGGGGGTATTCATGTGCTAGAAGATTCATTGAATTGATTACATTCGGGGCCAAGTCAGAGCGGGTGGCTTTTAGCAACAGTCCTAGCTGGTTCAAAAGGGCAAAGGTAGTGCCTAGTGATTTCGAGCCTGTTACATACGGTTAAAGTCATAAGCTTGTAGCAGCTTATGAGAAGGGGCACAAATGTTCTATGATGTTTTGACTTGCAGTGTATCCTTCGAGGTATGCAACGGTTCATGGGGTTTGAGACGGCATGGTCTCATGATTCAGGGTCACTCGGGAATGATGCGGGATGGAGCATGCAATGTGTTGGATGGAGTATTATTATTTTAAGGCAATCAAGGATAATTGGAAGAAGACTAGATTGTATTAGCATTGTTGAATTGGCATATTGGTGGCAGTGATCGGTTCCTTCAGCGCGATTGAGTTATGCACAGTGAATTGTGGTGGCAGTGTGAGGCTTGTCGC
>NW_017676138.1:0-15980 GCF_001879085.1 Nicotiana attenuata | reverse complement strand
TAGGAATCTCTAGTTTCAGTAGTTCTCATGAGTTACCATGCCTATAAACTTATGCACTTTCATATAGTTACCATGCCTATAAGACATGCATTTTCATGAGTTTACCATAAGATTTCTGCATCTCATTTAGCTATCATGTCTTTAAGAAACTCTGCATTCTCATTTAGATACCATGACTGTAGGGATTCTGCACTTTCATGTAGATATTATGTCTATAGCTTCTGCACATGCACGTAGAGAATATGCCTATAGGTCTTTTCTGATTCTTGCATACCCGCTTTTCACTAGGCAAACTTATCTATAGGCCCTAATAACCAAAAATTGTAATCAGATACGCAACGCTTAGATATCATGTTGTAGAATTTCTGCATTCTTCTGTGTCTATAACAATGTTTTAAGTTGGTAAACACATAGAAAGCATGCCTATAGGGGTTCTAGTTCAAATCTAAATCGCCTCATTCGTTTATAAGTTTAAAACTAGCATTACCAATGGCAGAACCTGTGCTCGTTTCACTACTGGCAACTTTCTTTTTACCTAAATCAATCTGCAACCAGTTTTTTTCTTCTTTTGTTTCTAGATATCATGCCTATAGGTTTCGTCTATCACTTAGGCAAGCCTCAGGATAAACTTATAAACTGAACCAGATTTTATTAACTACAACCAACAGGCAGGCCTGATTCGGGCTTCTTATCTAAACTATGTAATAAATCAATCTGCCACCAATTCCTTTTAAGTTTTACTTAGACCTAAAACAGTACGTGTAAGACATGCTAAACTATGTGTTTTCTCTGGTTTAAGGAGGTTTGTCTGAGCCTTATTCTTTGTTTATATGCTCTCCCCCAAACTTGCTATATGTGTTTTGATTGTCGCCTTAGTATTTTAACCTTTTGAAACCGTCAAATAAGCCAATGTCCCCTCCCTTTAGGATTACGTAATCCCAAATACCTCCGGGATTGATAGATTTGGGCGGTAATAGCATGCAATGGCAAACGAGACCATTCCGCGCATTAGTNCTCGGAGCAATCAGGTATTGGTGTCTCAGAGGAACCTTGGGACCCCCGATGTATCCGGATATCTCTTCCAATGTTGGGGTAAGTTCAAAATCTGAGAAGTGAAATACATTGTGAGCCGGTTCCCAGCATGTGACCAATGCCCTTATGATGTCTCCCCTGGGTATACTCTCCAACAGTCCGGGAAGGCCCCCCAAATATTTCTTGACCTCATCTTGCCCTTCTCCACCTAAATCATTCCACCACAGCCGCAACTCCAAAGGGATTTTACTTATGATTGAGAAAGGTTCATTTTGGATTGTGCTCATCCTACACATTTATTAAGGTGATTAAGCAAAATAGTCATGATTTTATTCTATTTGACTCCAAAATCAAAATTGACCCCTTGTTTTTCATATTTTTAATTCTAAAACCAAAAGCCCAGCTTTGCAGATACGGCCTTTCAGCACTTCCGGAGGAAGATATTAAGGCTGTGCCCGCTAACTGGCCAAAAATTAGAAAAAGACCAAAGGCGGCTGTTTATGCAAAATCAGCCTTCCGGCGTCCCTTTCGGGAACATTCGGCTATTTTTGACAAAAACGACATCACCATACCTAATTACAATAAAAACAAAATTTTGTTCATTTCGGGCTATTTTTTGCAAAAAGAAGTTGGACCCGATGGGGGTTGCCTATGTAGCCCATACCCTGTGAGAATCAAACTGGCATAGTTCGGGCAAATAAAACAAACTATTTTCGAAAACAAGACTCCCTTTTTTTTCATTTCATTGGTGAATATATAAACTATTTTTTGAGCCAGAAAACCAATCAGACATACGGCATATCCATGTGAGGCTCGACAAATTCGAATATTAACCCTAACGATCCCAAAATCACATCAGATCGCAATCTTAATATCTCCAAACAAAACAAATTTATAACCACGAACATTAGTCATGAAAGCAAAATAGATCAACCATGACAACAGAGCAAAACACCACTTGGTGATTATTCAATTTAATAAAAGTTGAACATACGCTAATCAACTTAACAAGATTCAACTCCAAATCTTAATTGGCATAGAAATGGAACTCCACTGTTCTTAGCAGGAAGGCTGGCCAAACGAATGAAAATGAGGTTGGCCAAACGAGTGAAGATGCACAAAAGAAAACAAATCTGGTACCCACGACTGTCCAGACCAAACAAAGCAGAATTTAGAAAGCTAGGCACTACTGATTTTCCTACAAGTGATCTGAAATGGAGTTTCAGCAAACAGCAACCCAATGGACTTTTAAAACTGGAAAAAAAAACTCGATCATAATGAAAACAGAGCCACAGCAAGAAAGAACAACTGATTAACTCGGACAACCACAAAAGCAAACATTAACAGGGGTAGTCTCAGCAACTTCAAGCCAACAGAACATGCGAAATGGTCATGGAATCAGGGGAAAAGGGAGACTACTCAGTGATTCATGTCGAACATGTTGAAATCAGGACGGAAGGCTCAAGTAGATCATCATGTACATCAGAACACACATCATTCAACTGAACGCGATGAAACCTTAACTCAGAAAACACTTCGAGCCCGAATAACAGTCATAACATACAGGAAATGGAAGACGACTACTCAAATCAACTCTCTACTGACTGTATATACTCAAACACATACCACCACTGCGAATAGATTCAGTCAACAAGATATTCGATCATAACACAAAACAGACCATTCTAGCCTGAATCTCATAGCTCAAAAACACTGAAACAGGACAGAGTCGCATAGAATAAAAGAGAGGAAAATTGAACCTGAAGCTGCAAATCTCTTTTATAACAATTATAGACTCGACAATACACTTCTCGACTCCAAATCCCAGCGAGGTTCAACAACAAATCAGCAAGACGACAATAGAAAATCAAGCTTGAACTTCAATTTTTATTTCCTTGGAACTCAAATCCGGATTCAGAAAAATAAGAAAAATTGTATATATGTTTCTCTTAAACTTTCAAAGAACTTGTCAAAGAAGAAAATAAACTCAGAAAAACCATCAGTTCAAAAAAACCTTTCGACTTTTTTTTCTCCAATTTTTTTTCTACCCGAGCCCCCCTTTACAAAAATCGGATAAGGCTTCTTTTGAAGATGAATCCTTGATGAATGTGGGGCTCGGATTGAGTTAAATCAAACCAACGCCTCACACTCATCCAGGATATTGTCTCCAGAACCTTCCAATCGTGAGATAAAACTCGAATTCGAGCGAGTGAGAGGGGAGGGGAATCTTGCGTCAGAAACCGTTAGCAACGGCAAGATGAGAGAAGGAGGGACGCGTGGGTTAAGGATTTGGGATTCACTCGCCCGAATTTGGACTGAATTGGGGCTTGTGTTCGAGTGAGAATGACGATTGAACAGTTCGTTTGGGATCTAGGGCTCTGGGAGTCTCCGTATGATTGTATTTGCGTGTGCATTTGCGAACGGGTCGAGTTTAGAGGGGAGCCGGGCAGGTGAGTAAGTTGGGTTGGGTGAATTTGGGGATTAAATTGGGGCTGGCTTTTGGGCTCATTTAAGCAGAAATTTCACTTGGGCCAGAGGGAAGATTGATATGGCCCAATTAAGACTGCCTCCTCTCCCACTTCAATTTTCTTTTATTTTCATTCCTCTTTTTTTGATTCCCTCTTCTTTCTTTTTCAAAATTAATAATAAAAACCTAAATTAAAATTAAAAATCAAATTAGCCTATCAAAAATACTAATTAATTCTATATAATAATTATTACAAATAATTAACAACCAAATTTAAAGGAAAATTACCAAATCAAAAACCAAAATTAAAATGTGCAAAATGAATTATTTTTGTAATTTTTCCCTTTTTATAAAACAACTAATTTGCTAATTGGCCTGACAAATGTAAAATTAAACCCTAAATGTAAATGCAACATTTTTTTTTTGTATTTTTCATTTGTAAAAATAAACGAACATGCACAAACAAATGCAAACAATTAATAGAAAATGCTACGAAAATCCATAAAATTGCAAATAATGAACGGCAAATTTATTTTGTTTGAAATTATGGGAGTAATTCATATAGGGCAAAAATCACGTGCTCACAAATGTTTCCCGTAAAATTCTTAATTTGCTGTTTGAGCATGTATTTCTATGTGTACCCGTGTCCCATGTATGGTACGCGAGCAGGGTAATTGTCTATTTAAATTTGACCGCGTCGCATGTATGATTCGCGAGCGGGGTAAAGATGCATTTATGGTTCGGGCCGCTCGACCCTCGGCAGTGCATATTTTATATTTATGTTGGATCGGTTCGTACGACCTCGGCATGAGTTGCGGATGTTTGAATTATTTGTCTTGAGATTTATTGATATTGTCGTCTGCTCTCCACGACTTGAGATTATTGTTAATTAATGGATTATGAATCCGGAGACTTTTAATAAAAAAGGAACTTTTATCTATTTCGTAATTCATTTGAATCTACTGCTGTCCTTAATAAATTCGTGAGTCATCGCTTTAATAATATTATTATTTGACCATTAGTAAGTGTCGAAGTTGCCATCTCGTCTCTACTTCTTCGAGATTAGGCGGGATACTTACTGAGTACACGTTATTTTCGTACTCATGCTACACTTGCTGTGCATTTTGTTGCACAAGTACAGGTATTTCTATTGGCCCATTTGGCGTAGCAGCACGGGCGACCCAGAGACTAGGTGAGTTGTATTTCGTCGAGGCAACCCGCAGCTAGTATAGTCTCTTTCACAATTGTATTTACTTTCTGTCCATTTGTGTTCCGGATAGCCGTTGTACTTTATTCAAATTCTTAGAAAATGCTCATGCACTTGTGACACCGGGTTCTGGGGTGGTTTTGAAGTATTTTGTGTTAATTGCTTATCATTTAATTTGAATTGAAGCGATTATCTTTTTATTTCTAAAAATGGAGGAAAATCATAGATTTCAAGAGTATTAAAACGAGAATTTAATTAAGTAATTTGGTTGGCTTGCCTGACGGTAGTGTCCGGCGCCATCACGACCCTTAGTGGATTTTGGGCCATGACAACATGGTATCAGAGCACTAGGTTTCCGTAGGTCTCACGAGTCATGAGCAAGTCTAGTAGAGTCTCGCGGATCGGTACAGAGACATCTGTACTTATCCTCGGGAGGCTGCAGGACTGTTAGGAGTACTTCCCTTCTTGATTTCCCATCGTGCGATTTGATCCTTGGAGGCTATGCCTTTAATTCCTTCCTATATAATCTTATACGACGCGAACCGCTTGTTGTAAATCCAGAATTGAAGAATTGTACTGGTACTACCGATTTGGTGCGGGATCTTTCTCCCCACATAGTTGTCTGAGCTATTATCGTCGCCTTGTGGAAGGATGTGCTGTCGTTTCAGCTCAGTAGCGGTACTTCTGAGAGCTCTGAGGCTAGGCACAAGTTGCCATAATGCTATGAACGATTGTTCCACAGTGTTGATATGATGGTAGGATGTTTGCTTACGTGTCGGGACAATGAATGACTTGAAGGAAGGTTTACTCAGTACATGATCTAGAGATTCAGTATTTTATTCCCGGCAGGGGAAAGGTAAATGGACTAAGAATAGTCAGATGTGGGCTGGTGGAGTAACGAGACTTGGTATTTGCGAGCGTGGTGGAGTTTTCTTCTATGATGAGTGTCATGTCCTAATTGAAAGTACTCAGTTCGCCGGTGTTACGATCTTCTACAATTCGCCTCTGGGGCAAGATATCATGAAATAGTATTGGAGATGCGGCTGTCAGATATCGCATGGTGCGGTGGTTTAGGATTGAATCGGTGTTTCTAATGTTGACGGTTCGAGAAAGATGACCTTCGGAAGGGTTTAGAGTTACCAGCTATTGTGGGTTCAAGTGCCACGAAGATAGATTCTAATTAAGGCAACAACTGAGCAGCAAAGGATAAGGAAGGACATGTGGGGAGTGTCAGGCGGTGGTTAAAATTTCTAGAAGGCCAGATATAAGAAGCAAAGGTCGAGTAGTCGACTAAAGAGGTGAGTTTCGCCAAAGTGGGAGAGTTTGGGGTGATTTGGGAATTTTTGTGATTGGTGATTTGGGCCTACGGATTTATTTGAAGTGTGGGCTATTATGCGGCATGAGATTTGATCTAACGGAAAGGAGCTGCGTGAGATGAAGAAGGATACGACCTAACTTTGAATTGGAAGGATGGTGTCGCGCACTTAATTGATGTCCACAAGAGGCGAATGGACTTGTGCAGCTAGAGAGTGAGCTGGGACTCAGGATGGGTCATTAATGTCGTGGTGATTGCGCCCCGCGTTGCAGTGTTGGACGACATCGGCACGTAGATTCCACAGGCGGGATATCTCCAGTGAGTAGGACGGCGGTCACATGGTTGGCGAAGCTTCTACGAAGGGGTTCTATTGGCTATACAACAAAGAGATCGGTCGTGTGAACGTGGTTGATGATTCAGAGAATAACAAGAGGGTTTTACATAAAGATACCGAGAATTTTGGCGGTTGATTGCGCAAGATTATGTTAACAAGAGATAAAGGATCCTGGTGAATTCCAGAATTTGTGTAATAATGGCTTCAGGATAAGTGGGAAAGTCCCACCGCCTATGATTAAGGATTGCCTGGTTAACTACTTGTGAGGTTTCTTATTATTAGCATATTGATGGGTTATTTTAGCTACAGGAAAAGAACATAAGTGGTAAAGTGAGCAAAGTAATTGTTAAAGGTATACTATGGTTGGCCTTATTGGCTCATGTTCAGACTTGGGGAAGAGTTCAGGATTCATGCCTTGTATGGAAGCGGATTTCTAAGAAAGTGATTCTGCCGAGTGCTTCGTCGAGGGGGTATTCATGTGCTAGAAGATTCATTGAATTGATTACATTCGGGGCCAAGTCAGAGCGGGTGGCTTTTAGCAACAGTCCTAGTGGATTCAAAAGGGCAAAGCGTAGTGCCTAGTGATTTCGAGCCTGTACATACGGTTAAGAGTCAAGCTTGTAGCAGCTTATGAGAAGGGGCACAAAATGTTCTATGATGTTTTGACTTGCAGTGTATCCTTCGGGAGGTATGCAACGGTTCATGGGGTTTGAGACGGCATGGTCTCATGATTCAGGGTCACTCGGGATGAGTGCGGATGGAGCATGCAATGTGTTGGATGGAGTATTATTATTTCTAAGGCAATCAAGGATAAATTGGAAGAAGATAGATTGATTAGCCATAGTTGAATTGGCATATTGGTGGCAGTGATCGGTTCCTTCAGCGCGATTGAGTTATGCAAGTGAATTGTGGTGGCACGTGTGAGGCTTGTCGGCCGCCGTAATTGATGTTATTTAGAAGTATTCCACTGCTATGGCCTGCTATGTGTAGGCGGACTCCAGAAGGGCTGTGGTAGCTTAGACCACTACTTAGAGGTTTGCATATTCTACGGTTACGAGAATTTACCTATGTGTCGCAATGGTTCTCCTGAAGTGAGTTAAGTGAAAAGTTTTTATATGATGAAGTGTTAATCTATTAGTGGTTCCGGAGTTATGATGAAAATCGTGTTCTATCATATATTGGCGTGTTGGGTGCAGAGAGTGGTATGGAATTTGAAGTGAGGATCAAGGTTATAGTTTGGTGTTGACGGGAATGTCACGAGCTCGGATGAGCAGGAAAGTAGTTCCGATGTTTAAAGTAAGTTGGTATTGTCTTCCGTGTCACCTGAGATCGGTGTTTGTGAAAGAGGCTTTGCATCTTGGTTATGGATTCTTGATCGCTTTTCAGCGTTAGTGCAGCCGGTGGTATGGATATACAGACTTGTTATCTGTTACGAAAGGTCGTGGGGGCGTGTTCCACGGGAAGATTGTACAAGTGTGGCATGTAGTCATTGATTGATTGGAGAATGAAACCAAGTATGGAGATTGTGGTGGTATCGTTAATTTGAGAAGTTATGCCTGGAGGGCACTCGGTTTATTGGGGTTGTGGACTGTGGATGATTACTCCGGTTATGATGGTTGCTCTTATGTGTTATGAGAGAAAGGGGAGTAATTATGGACCTTTGAAAGGTTATTAGCCTAGTTCGGTGCGATCAAAATCAGCTTGAGATCTACGGATGGATTTAAATGTGAATATGGGCTTTATATCAGGCCAAACGTGTTCATTTCAGTAATGCGCTCCTTATGGAGGAGTAGTCAGGGTGTCATTTCGTCGTCAGATATTTCATGTAATGATACATTGCGCTGTGTGAGTTGTGAGGCGGCTTGGGGAATGGCTTATATGTTAAGGTTCCACGTAGAGATGATGTTATGTGAGCAGGAGGGCTCTCGAGATTCGGATCTTATGTCACACCTCAGTTGTGCTTGAGTTTTGTAGCCTATGGCACTATATGTCTCCCCAGGGATGGTATTATGCACTTAGCGTGCTTGTGACCGATATTCGGTATCTTATTGTAATAAGCAATTCAGCTCGATGTGTATCTCCTTACGTGAGTTTTATGTGCGGATCGGGTTGCACGCCGCAATAGTGTGATGATAACTATAGTCCCTTATATTCTATTCTATGTGTTTTATTTCTCCATTTTCTGAGGAAAGTTCATATTAGTTGCGTGATTTGAGTAGTCCCTTCCAGAGTTCATTTTCCTTATGTATCGCGTTTGAGTTGGTAGCCTATTGGCACATTGCGGCATCATATGAGACTTTTGACCATGTCCGGGGTGGCTTATTGCCTGAGCAGTTCGTACCGGGTGAGACGAGATCATTGGACTTAGGATCAGTACAATCTGAATATATGAAGCATATTAAGGAGCAAAGACCATTATTTGGTTCAGAAAGAGGTGATGGTTCTTGACAGGAGTATAGACCCTATGAATCGTTGATTCGGCAGTTGGTTATGAATTTCTACGCATCCCTTCTGTCATAGCGGCATTGCGAGAGTTGGAACAGGACTTATATATGTCATGGGGTGCATTGTGAGCATCAGATTCGGGAAATGTCGACTATTATGATCAGAAAGTGTTATTATGGTCTTGTGAATGATGGGGTGCATGGTGTGAATTCAGTAAGGGTGTGCAGTTATGTTCTGGTACAACGTGTGGTGATTGATACGGTGTTCATATGTTGAAGCAGGCCTGGCAGAGAATTTCGGATGTTGAACTGGACTCCAAGGCTTATTTACCTAAATGAAAGAGGTTATCTTTAGATTTGATCGAGCTGATATGCCCAAATGAGTTGTGGTAGCATGGGTAGGTGCACGAGGTATTAAGCAGTGATTCCAGACAACCCCAGCACAGTTCCTAGTACGTTCGAGGACGAACGTATGTTTAAGTGGGAGAGGATATAACGACCCGACCGGTCGTTTGAGCCCTCGCGTTCCATTCAGCAGTTCGAGGCGATGAACAACTTCAATTCAGGCATTATGACTTGTACGCGTGGTCGGAATTAAATTTCGGGAAGTTCAGAGTTGACTTGGAGAGGAAATTCTCATTTCAGAAGCTTTAAGTTGAGAGAATTGACTAGGATTGGATTTCAGAGTAAACGACCTCGGAATCGGGATCTGAAGGTTCCAGCAGGTTCGTATGATGATTTCGGACTTGGGCGTATACCCGGATCGGGTTTTAGGTGACCCGGGAGCGTTTTGGCGCCTATTGTGGAAGTTAGCATTTTGGAAGAAATTTCATAAGTTTGGGTTGAAGTGCATTTCAGTGTTATCGATATCCGTTTGGGATTTCGAGTTTGGGAGTAGCTCCGTATGGTGATTCTGGAGTTGGGAGCGCGATCGGAATTGAATTCGGAAGTCCGTGGAGCATTTTGGAGCCATTTGGATAAGGAGAGAAATTTGAAGGTTTTTGAGAGGTTTGATCGGAGGTGGACTTTTTGATATGGGGGTCGGAATCCGATTCCGAAAGTTGGAGTAGGTCCGTAATGTCGAATATGACTTGTGCGCAAAATTTGAAGTCAATCGGACGTGATTTGATAGGTTTAAACATCGAAAGTAGAAGTTTGAAATTCTAAAGTTCATAAAGTTTGGATTGGAGGTCGATTCGTGGTTTAAGCGTTGTTTGATATGATTTGAGGCCTCGAGCAAGTCCGTAATGTGTTTTGGGACTGGTTGGTATGATTGGTTCGGGTCCCGGGGGCCTCGGGTGTGTTTCGGGTTGTATCGCGCTCTTATTTGATGTTTCAACATCGTTTCTTTGGACATAAAGGGTATCATATTAAGCAAATGAGCTCCAAATTAAGTTTTTATTGTACCATTAGATCCTTATCGTAATTACGGAGCCATAGCAAAAAGAATTGTCGAATTTGGACATCGTATGAGGGAGTTATGCTCATTTCCGTGTCGAAAAATATTGCTGGTTTCTGGTGTGAAGATTTGTTCTTTGCGAACGCAGGAGATGTTCCGCGAACGCGAAGAAGGATTTCTGGGTTGACCGGTCAATGCGAAAAAATGCCCTTCGCGAATGCCATGGTGTCCCGCGAAGGCGATGAAGAAATATCGCCTGGATAGTGTTTTAAACCGAGAATTTTAGTATTTTGGGCATATCTTGAGTTCTAGAGCTCCGTTTGAGGTGATTTTTGTGGCGTTGTTCTCGTCTCAACAAAGGTGTAAATATCTGACCTTTATTTTGATGTTTCTCCTTGATTATTTCTGTTGGTTTCTATTTTTATCCGTGTTTGGATTGTAGAAATTGCGATTTTGAGCCCCAAAGTTGAAAAATGGTAAATCCTTGATTTGAGGGTTGATTCATGGATGAAATTGGATGAATTTCTGGATATAGACCAAATGAGTTATGGGCAATATTTATTTTCAATAATTTTCAGAATCCGGGCACGTGGGCCTGAGGGTGATTTTTATCGACTTTTCGATCGGGGTTAGGAATTGTTATGAATTGCATTGTAATGAGTAATTGAACCTATATTAATGGATTTGCATAATTTTTGGCTAGCTTTGGAGCGTTTAGCATCCATTCGAGTCTTCGGAAGGGCGTGGAATGCCGGTTATGGATCTTCGGAGCGAGGTGAGTCTCCTTTCTAACCTTGTAAGAGGGAATTGTCCCCATAGGTGAAATAATTGGTTATGTGCTCCTATTTGTGGGGGCTACGTACGCACGAGGTGACGAGAGTCCGTGCGTAGCTACTAGTATGTGTAAGTCCGGGTAGTCTAGGACCCAAAAGCATGTTATACTTGGAATAATTGCAATCTTATTGACAGTTGAATTTCTTAAATCCCATCGAATTGGTAAATGAATTTCTAAGAGGAATAAATTTTATTCCTTGAATCATTAAAAGAGAATTGGCTTCTGATGGGATAAATGTTCCCTGTAAAATTCTTAATTTGCTGTTTGAGCATGTATTTCTATGTGTACCTGCATCGCATGTATGGTACGTGAGCAGGGTAATTGTCTATTTAAATTTGACCGCGTCACATGTATGAATCGCGAGCGGGGTAATAGATGCATCTATGGTTCGGGCCGCTTGACCCTCAGCAGTGCACATTTTACATTTATGTTGGATCGGGCCGTACGACCTCGACATGAGTTGCGCATGTTTGAATTGTTTGTCTTGAGATTTATTGATATTGCCATATGCTCTCCACGACTTGAGATAATTGTTAATTAATGGATTATGAATCCGGAGACTTTTAATAAAAAAGGAACTTTTATCTGTTTCGTAATTCATTTGAATCTACTGCTGTCCTTAATAAATTCGTGAGTCATCGCTTTAATAATATTATTATTTGACCATTAGTAAGTGTCGAAGTTGCCATCTCGTCTCTACTTCTTCGAGATTAGGCGAGATACTTACTGAGTACACGTTGTTTTCGTACTCATGCTACACTTGCTGTGCATTTTGTTGCACGGGAACAGGTATTTCTATTGGCCCATTGGACGTAGCAGCACGGGCGACCCAGAGACTAGATGAGTTGTATTTCGTCGAGGCGACCCGCAGCTAGTATAGTCTCTTTCAGAATTGTATTTACTTTCTGTCCATTTGTGTTCCGGACAGCTGTTGTACTTTATTCAAATTCTTAGAAAATGCTCATGCACTTGTGACACCGGGTTCTGGGATGGTTTTGAAATATTTTGTGTTAATTGCTTATCATTTAATTTGAATTGAAGCGATTATCTTTTTATTTATAAAAATGGAGGAAAATCATAGATTTCAAGAGTATTAAAACGAGAATTTAATTAAGTATTTGGTTGGCTTGCCTGACGGTGGTGTCCGGCGCCATCACGACCCTTAGTGGATTTTGGGTCGTGACACTATGATACTGATTGCTGTGACCCGAGTGGCTGTGACACTGATGGCTGTGATCCATGTGGATGTTGCATGGATCGATGCGATCCATGCGATGCAGATGGCTGCGATCCACGTGGTCGTGAGGTAGCTGGACTGTATACCGGACGTATAGTCCTATGGCCCTGTGACGAAAGACCTGGTGTCTGCACGAAGATGTAGGGTTCGTGATGCTGTGGCAGCTCAGAATAGCCCTGTGGTGGAGGCAAAGACATAGGCATAGGCATAGGCATCTCTGAAGAGGGTGGAAAAGATTGAGTGTTATCTTCTACCCTCCTCTTTGGTTTCCTAGCCTTTTCTCGACCCTGAGAACCAGTAGGGTCATTGTTACCTCGACCCTTGCCTGTCATCTGTATAATTTAATACATATTTAGATTGAAACATATAAAGAAACTAGCTATAAACGAGTGTTATTAAAGAAACCAACTTTTTAAAGCTCATCGACGTATGGTTCCTCGTCCGAGAATTCTTCTTCCTCACTAGTTTGAGCTTCATTAGTTGATTCTTCTTCCTCGTTTTCTATAATTCTTACTTCATTTATATCAACTTCTTCCAATATGTGTTCAGGATGTTCCAAATTATTTTCTAAAAGTTCGTCCACTATTTGGTGAACACTGGAGATATCGTTTTGATATGCAACATCTAACACATTCTCGACTTCCACCCTACCTACAGGCTTAGTTTTTATTATAACCCACCAATTGGACTTATTCCGCCGCAATGGATAAGGAGCATAATACACTTGCCTAACATTATGGGCAATTATGAAAGGATCATAGCGATCATACTCCCTCGTATGATTAACCTCAATTATGTTGTATTGATTTTGTACTCTTGTACCTCTTGTTGGATTTGGGTCAAACCACTTGCATCTAAAGAGTATCAATTTCTTAAATGGCCAATCTGTATATTCTAGTTCTATTATTTCTTTGATCACACCATAATCAATATCTCCAACTTGGTTGCCATCACCACCTTGAACCCACACCCCACTGTTGTTGCTATTTTTATTTTTAGAGCAATCCTCTGTATGAAACTTATAACCATTCACAACGTACTTAGACATTGTTGTGACCTCAAGCCGAGGTCCCCAAGATATATCTTTCAAAAATTGATTTACACCATTATTTGGATCATTTACCTACATATTGTTAAAAAGTTCATAAGTTAGCATAACTTCCAAACATTGTTTACCTACATAGTGTTAGAATATTTTAAGGATAAATTTACAAATTGTTTGAACCACATATCAAATCTCGTATATACAGCATCATGGCCAAATTGACCCACGAAGTGACTGTGACACATCAAATATTTTTAGTATTTGCATTGAGATGTAATCACAGTAAATTTTATATTTGATAACTACTAAATAAATACTTACTTGAGAAATGGTACAACTTCGGGATAATTTAGCAACACATGAAGTGTAGCTGACTTGTACTCCATATCATTCAAACTTCTCTTTCTAACTGCCTTAGAACATCGGCCTGGTTGATTGAATATGGACATAGGCGGATATAATGGATCATTCACACATTCGACCGTGTGCCTATTGGGCCTATTCCTAGCACATGGCACATTACTCTCAAAATAATAAGAACAAAAATGAGCAGTTTCCTTTGCAAGATAAGCTTCGCATATAGATCCTTCAATCCTATTCCTCTGCTTAACAAATTGTTTGCATTTGCCAATTGTCCTATATAATTTCAGGTTAGCCAAGAACATTCAAATAAAACAGAAAATTACATCAAACTTATAATATTACCTCTCAAAGAGATACATCCATCTGCATTGAATAGGCCATCCAAGTCGTGCCTCGTGTACAAGGTGGATTGGAAGGTGTTCCATCACATAAAAAAAAACCACATGGAAATATCTTTTCCATCTTAGTAGAAGTTACACGAATGTTCTGATCCATCCGGAGTAGGTTTTCTTCCCTTAATGTGGAAGAATACAAGTCTTTGAAAAACAAACTAATCTTTGTGATGGGTTTCCAGATTCTTTCAGGCAAACCACAAAATGCAATAGGCACTAAGGTCTCCATGAAAACATGACAGTCATGACTTTTCAAATGGCTCAACTTCCCTATCTCCATATCAACTTTTTTCCCAAGATTCGACGCATAACCCTCAGGCATCTTCAATTTCGTTACCCAATCACAAATTTGCCGTCTTTCCTCGAAAGTGAATGTGTAACTTGCTTTGGGCTTGAATATCTTACCATTGTTTTCTGTCTGCAAGTATAATTCAGGCCGCCTGCAATATTCTTGTAAGTCCATTCTAGTCTTCGGGTTATCCTTTGTCTTACCTTTAACATCCATCACTGTGTTGAACAAATTGTCAAAATAACTCTTCTCAATATGCATGACATCAAGGTTATGACGGAGAAGATTATCCTTCCAATAAGGCAACTCCCAAAATATATCTGTTTCGTCCAATTATGAGTAACACCGTATCCGGGGAACCTATAAGGTGGAGCTTCAGTAACTTTACTGAAGCTCTGGACCCTCTCCCAAATTTCCTCACCTGAAAGTATCGGAGGTGGAGAATCATATTCCATTTTATTCTTTTTGAATGCATTTTTCATCCTTCTAAACTCATGATCAGGAGGCAAGAATTGACGATGACAATCAAACCATGATTGCTTTCGGCCATGTTTCAAAGTGAACGCTTTACTATTTTCCATGCAGTAAGGACAAGCTAGCTTCCCAGCAGTCATCCACCCAGACAACATTCCATACGCAGGAAAATCGTTAATTGTCCACATTAAATTAGCACGCAAATTGAAATTCTGGTTGGTTGATATGTCATATGTTTCAACACCATCGTACCACAATTGTTTTAGATCATCAATCAAAGGTTTCAAATATACATCAATCAAACTTTTCGGATTACGTGGACCGGGGATAATACAATTTAAGAATATATATGGACTAGTCATGCACAACTCGGGTGGTAGATTGTAAGGTGTAAGAAAGACAGGCCAACATGAATATGGTGTCGCAGATACAGAAAAAGGCATGAAGCCATCCGCACACAGACCTAACCGAATGTTCCTTGGTTCACTAGCAAAATCTGGATATGTCCTATCAAAGTGCTTCTAAGCTTCTCCATCTGAAGGATGACACACAACACCAGGTGGTCTTCTATTTTCAAAGTGCCATCTCATATGAGGAGCAGAACTCATCGACGCATATAACCTCTTTAACCTAGGTATAAGAGGTAAATAATGCATCGCCTTGATAGAGACCATATTCCCGCTGGAAAGCCTCTTGAAACGAGGCTTTTCGCAAAATTTACAACTGCTTAAATTTGCATCATCTTTATAATATAACATGCAACCATCTTCACAACAATCATTTCTCATTGACGAAAGTCCTAACTTAGAAACTAATCTCTTTACCTTATAGAAATCACCAGGTAATTTGATATTAGGGTCAACTAGTTCACTCATAAGGTCAATGAAAGAGTCCATGGCTGCTTGAGAAATATTCCAATCAGATTTGATACTTAGTAATCTAACTGCAACAGACAGCTCAGAGTGCAGACTTCCATTAGTAGTGGACGACTAGCTTCCTCTAACTGTTCATAAAAACGTTTTGCCTCATCATTAGGAGTTTGTTCAACATTTTCATTGGGCTCACCCCCTAAGTGCATCCCAAAAGCATCCGCAACCATATCATGAATTCTAGAATCACGATTTGTATTCTCCACCGACCTACTACT
>NW_017676137.1:0-51351 GCF_001879085.1 Nicotiana attenuata | reverse complement strand
AGATCATTGAGGTTAAAAAGGTAGGTAGGACTGATTCTCACTCTATTGAGAATGTCTACTTGATAGATGGCCTAAAGTACAGTATAATCAGTGTATCACAATTATGTGATAAAGGTAACATGGTAGCATTCACCGGTACCAAATATTTTGTGATTAATCTTACCATTGACAAGATTGTTTTGCATGGAAAAAGAGTTAACAATATTTACATTGTAGATTTGTCTACTCTCTCAGAAAATGAACTAACTTGCTTAAGTGTCTTGGACAATGATCCCCTCTTTTGGCACAAGAGACTTGGACATGCAAGTCTGAGTCAACTCAACAAATTAGTCTCCAAGGACCTGGTGATAGGGATGCCTAACATCAAGTTCAAGGAAGACAAAGTTTGTGAGGCTTGTGCAAGGGGGAAGCAGGTAAGATCCTCATTTAAATGCAAGAAAGTGGTAAGTACCACCAGAACGATGGAACTGGTCCATATGGATCTCTGTGGTCCAATGAGAATATTAAGCAGAGGTGATAAAAGACATGTGATGGTGCTTGTTGATGATTACTCTAGGTTTACTTGGACATTGTTTTTAACTAAAGATGAAGCATTTGACATGTTTACTTCTTTTGTTAGAAAAAACTTTAGAAACAACTAGGTAAATCAACTTGCATNCAAACTAGTTTGGGTTCCTAAGACTAACCCCTGATTTCCTTTCGCGGGTCCAAGTGAAGGGAGCAGCCAAATATGGTACATGGATAGTGGCTGCTCAAAGCATATGACAAGAAGCAAGAACCAGTTCCTTTCACTTGAGGACCTCAAAGGAGGTAATGTCTCCTTTGGAAATGGGAAGAAAGGTGAGATCATTGGGGTTGGAAAGGTAGGTAAGACCAATTCTCACTCTATTGAGAATGTCTACTTGATAGATGGCCTAAAGTACAGTCTAATCAGTGTATCACAATTATGTGATAAAGGTAACTTGGTAGCATTCACCACTATCAAATATTTTGTGATTAATCTTACCATTGACAAGATTGTTTTGTAGGGAAAAAGAGTTAACAATATTTACATTGTAGATTTGTTTACTCTCTCAGAAAATGAACTAACTTGCTTAAGTGTCTTGGACAATGATACCCTCTTTTGGCACACGAGACTTGGACATGCAAGTCTGAGTCAACTCAACAAATTAGTCTCCAAGGACCTGGTGATAGGGCTGCCTAACATCAAGTTCAAGGAAGACAAAGTTTGTGAGACTTGTGCAAGGGGGAAACAGGTAAGATCCTCTTTTAAATGCAAGAAAGTGGTAAGTACCACCAGAACGATGGAAATGGTCCATATGGATCTCTGTGGTCTAATGAGAATATTAAGTAGAGGTGATAAAAGACATGTGATGATGCTTGTTGATTATTACTCTAGGTTTACTTGGACATTGTTTTTAACATCTAAAGATGAAGCATTTGACATGTTTACTTCTTTTGTTAGAAAAAACTCAGAAACAACTAGGTAATAAACTTGCATCAATTAGGTTTGATCATGGAACTAAATTTGAAAATGCTAAGTTTGCTGAATTTTTGCATGCTACATCATAAATAGTTGCATGACTAGACCTCTTGTTAAGAAGATTCCCTATGAGTCATTTAAAGGAAGAACGCTAAATATATCCCATCTTAGGGCATTTATATGCAAGTGCTTTGTGCACAATAATGGCAAAGACTCCATAGGTAAGTATGATCCCATAAGTAATAAGGGAGTATTCTTGGGATATTCTTCACATAGTAAAGCTTATAAGATATACAGTAAAAGAACTATGTATGTAGAAAAAAGTTATGTGTTATTTTTTAAAAAGCTGACATTCTTTCTGAGGCAGGAACAAGATAATGAAGATATTGGGCTGATAAGAAATTCAAATGGTGAAACCACAGTCCAGCCTGAAGATGCATCACAGGAAGGAACAGGTGATGGAACAGGTCTATCCACCCAGGGCAACATGACAGGGGGAACTGACTAGAGAGGAACTGATCCTCAAACCTCAAGGGAACCTGTACATGGACCTATACCTCAATATCAAAACCAGGAAGGAACATCCAAAGAAATTGACACTCCTATTGCAACATCCACGAAATTGGATATAGATGAACCTGGTTCATCTGTTGATCAGAAGTTGTATAGGGGAATGATTGGTTCTCCTTTGTATCTTACTGCTAGCAGACCTGACATTGTTTTCAGTATAGGTCTTTGTGCTCGATTTCAAGCAAATCCAAAGAAGTCCCACTTGACTACTGTCAAGAGAATATTGAGATACTTGAAAGGCACCACTGACCTTTGCCTTTGGTATCAAAAAGGTAGTAATTTTAACCTAGTGGGATATGCTGACGCTGATTATGCAGGTTTCCTTGTGGATAGGAAGAGCAACTCAGGTATGGCACACTTCCTTGGTTCATGTCTTGTGTCATGGGCTACCAAAAGGCAAAATTCAATGGCCTTATCTACTGCTGAAGCGGAGTATATTGATGTTGCTTCATGTTGTGATCAATTGTTGTGGATCAAACAACCATTATTGAACTTTGGAATTGATGTTGGTTGCATCCCTATTTTTTGTGATAACACTAGTGCTATTAGTATGACAAAGAATCCGGTTCATCATAATAGAACTAAGCACATAGATGTTAGGCACCAGTTTTTGAGGGACAACTATGAGAAAGGATTGATCACTATGGAGTTTTGTGCTACTGACAAGAAAATTGCTGACATCTTCACAAAAGCCTTAAGTAGAGATCACTTTGAGAGGAAAAGGTTGGAATTAGGGATGATTAAGATCACCTAAAAGGACCAGTTCAAGGTTAAACGAAAAAAAATTGAAAAACAAATTTTGGTTAGAAAGTCAGTAAATTGTATATAATTAGATTAAATCTTGCTCAGTCTCATACTTTCCATAGTATACTCTTGTGCCATGTGTTAAAATGACTCATTAATCTCTAATGATATTTTCTCTATTTTGGCAAATTTAGACTCACACAAGAGAATTATCAGTGAAGATTCTGGTTCATCAAGATAACACGGTATGTTTTCTGCACTCTGCATAATTTGAAATAACTATATTTGGATCATGAGCAGTGTCCTACCAAATACCAAACTCCTTTTGGACTTATCCATTACAAGTGAACCAGTTACGTTCAAAAGAGTCCCAACCGAATGGAAGTACCTAGATTCTAGGGATACACTGCAACGTCTCTTCAAAACTGAATTTCAGTTTGATTAAACTTCTAAGAGTCTGAAAAGCTGTAGTTACCCCATCAATTATTCCTCTGTATATTGATCAGCTTTAGTGTATTTCTTACTTCATCTCTCTCAAGCCGTCAAAAAACTCTCATTCTTCTTTCATCTTCAAAACACAATCTACTTCTCTTCTCTTCCATACCCTAGCCCAGGTATGTCGAACATCTTTGAAAATCCTTCATCACCACCACAGGAAACCACTTCCACACCTTCTACAACACCAACCTCTAAGAAAAGTAGAGTAAAGATGATGGCTCGTAAGATTGTCGCTGAAGGAGAGCAGATCAAGAAAATAAACATTCAATTGAAAGCAAGTACGGAAGAAGAATCCCAGAAATCTGAAGATTCATTTAAGTCTACTACTAAGGGGGAAAATGTAGGCATTCCAAAACTGAACGGGTATCTTCTGATTCTAAAGTTACTCCCGAGACAATTTCTGAAGTTGCTGCAAATTTAGAGAATGGATTTGTACTGGTAGGATCAATAGCAGGTGTTGAGACTACAGAATCTGGAGAAGTTGGTGGTAAAAATAAAAAGGAAAAGAAAAAGAGATCAAGGGTGCTAGGAGTACTGTGAGGGGAAAGGGTACAAGTGTGACTGATTCTTCACCCACTCCTGTTGGTCTAACAAAAGAAACTGAGGCAATGGTTGTTTGGAGAGAGGAATTTAGTGAAATAGAAGAGAGTGTGAGCAAAACAGGGGGAAGTGGGTCTGGCAAAGCTGCTGAGGGGTTGGTTTAACTTGAAAAAATATAGATGAACTTGTTCCATCTGAACAGGAAACCCTCGCGGACCTACTAATAGGGTTATCAATAGCACCAAAACTCATGCCATTCCCTATGGTTTCATTGTCACAACTGTACTTGTACATATCAAGGTACCTATGAAGAAGTGGGAGGTTAGTACAAGAAAGGATCATTTTGGGGTTAATACTCAGCTTGCTTGCGATTATGAAGTCAATGTCATTCTTAATGAACCTCGTTCATCTAAAAAGACACCTATCAATAGCAAAGTCAGAGTCTTGGTACAGGAGAGTGAGGCAAAGGATATTGAGATAGCAAGGCTGAAGACACGATTGGTTGAGGTAGAATCTGAGAGAGATGTTCTCAAAACTGAACTTGCAAGGGAAAAGGAGAAGAATGATGGAATTCTTCAGGACATGCTGAAACTTCTCCAAGCAAATAACTCAGCCCTACCTCTTCCAAGCCTTAAGACTCCTGACCTAGTGTAGATCAACCAGTGACCCAGTTCTGGACGTTTTGTTCTTTTGCTCATGTTTTCAGTATGTTTATTTCTTCTTATGCTTTGTGGTAGAATCTTATCAATCATCAATGAAATTTACTGTTTTTGCTCTAACTGTTTGTTTATATTTCATTGATGGTTAAAATTCTTAGCTTGATCTATGATGATTAATCCATGATTGCATTTGAAGTAGCCCCAGTGGCCATGAGTAAGTTTTAAAATCTGGTTATCTCACATTTTTTATGCAACTTTTCGATGATGCCAAAAGGGGGAAAAAGGGTTGTGCTTTAAACAAGTGATGTTTACACTTTGAACAGTGATGTTTATAACCTAATGTACCTGGTCCTTAATGATAAGTGATAAAAAGGAAAAATGTTTCTAATATTGTGTTGATCACGAGCTGAGTTGAAACAGGGCCTAAGCTTATGAAAAGCACAGAGTTTGTGTTGATGTTGAGCTGAGTTGAAACAGGGCCTAAGCTTATGAAAAGCACAGAGTTTGTCATCATCAAAAAGGGGGAATTTGTTGGCCCAAGTAAAGGTTAGTTTTGAAGACTGACAAAGGAACTCATGATGAACCAGGTCCAGCCCTCAAGTGCACAAAAACGGGCAGATTCGAGCATGTGGGTTGCACGTGAAGGAGATAAGCTTAACTTGGTGTATTTAATATCTCCTGATCGAAAAGGTTGCATAATTGATAAGGAGAAGGAGTCCTTAATCAAAGAGAACACAATTCAAGATAGGGAAGGAGTTAGAAGTTGAAATCAACTAGAACTCTTCCACCAAGGAAGAGTTGCATCAGAACTCTAGTTATTTCTTCATCTACTAACTCTATAAATTGCAGGATGTTCTCACATTAAAGTGTTGCACAAAATCGCATAAGTTAAACGTGAATTGAGAGCAAAATATCAAGGCTTTTTGCAAGCAGTTCGTGTGTGATTCAAGTGTGCAAACCTGAAGCTACATGAACCAGATTGAAGAACCAGCTCCATGAAGAGTTTTATGTGTCCTTCTTTATTTCTAGTTCAATTGTAGGAGGTGTTTTCACATTGTACCTTTCAGCTTTATCTAGAAGCAATTGTAATAGGTATTTTGAGTATTCAAGTTAGAGTTAACTTGAAGTTGTCGCAACAGTTAGAGGTTGGTTGATACAACGGGATTAGAGGTAATCCTTAGGTTTACAAAGAGTTTTGTAAATGCTGTTTTGACTCAGTGATTTAGTGAAGTGTTGGGGAAAATCCTACTGAGTAGTAGGTCGTGGTTTTTTCACCTTTTGAGCCGGGTGTTTTCCACGTAAAATCTTTGTGTTCTTTATTTTGTGTATTTATTATTCCGCAACAGTAGTAGTTGGAACACATAGAAGAACCAGGTCCTTCCAGAAGCAGTTTAAGCGAAAAATTGGGTACCACACAAATCACCCCCACTCTGGTGTGGTATTGACGTATAAAATATCAGAGAACCTTCCATTTCAAAGTCCTTGCTAGAACAATTCAATATCCGAGGGTAATCCCCCCAGTATTCGAGGTTGATTGTAGAGAAATATCGAATACTATAAACACAACCTTTGATAACGATTCGTGATTGGCGTTCGATTCTAAGTTAGCACGATCCATTGTTGCCTCGTTAAAAACCTTCCTAAAAAACTCAATTGGGATAAAAACGGTTCAAGGGAAAAAGAGTGCAATGCGTGCTTTCAGACCTAAAAGCTTCGTATTGCTTCTTGTCGATAACCTGCAAGTGTTAGTTAAAAAATAGAAGGAACTGAAATGGGGTCGTACCTCAGCAGTAATATCGTTTAAGGAGAGTTACGTTTCAATTGTTTGGTAGTTGCTCTCCGTCCATCGTTCCGAGCTTATAGGATCCTTTCCCTATAACCTTGAGAATCTAGTACGACCCTTCCTAGTTCGGACCCAACTTCCCTTCATTTAGATTTTGAGTATTTAACGTGACCTTCCTCAGTACTAGTCCCTGACATTAAAATATCGAATGTTGGCCCTTCGATTGTAGTACCTTTCAATCTATTGCTTCTGGGCAGCCAATCGAACAAAGGCAGCTTTTCGTCGTTCATCTAATAGCTCCAAACTCGTATCTTGGCGTCGTCATTTGATTCCTTCGTTGCATATCAGAATCTGATGCTCGGTTCCCCGACTTCGATCGGTATTAAAGCTTCGGTGCCATAAACCAAAGAGAATGGGGTGGCCCCGGTACTAGAATTCAAAGTTGTGCGATACACCCAAAGGACTTCGGGAAAGATCTCTCTCCGCTTTCCCTTGGCATCGGTCAACCTTTTCTTGAGGTTTTGGATCATTTCTCCTCTCATTTCGTGCATAGTTTCGCCCAGATCTACTGCCTCTACGGTCTCAATTATACGGCTAATATCGATCTTTATTCGACCTTAGTTCTCGGTAGATATCTCTGTTGATTCTATCCACGGTCCTGTTAGGATAAACGGACCCAGAAGGAGCCCACAGTTGATCATCCTCGACCCTGATCTTCGACTAATACCGATTGTGTATATTGGCCCAAGTGACAGCTAGATATTCGATCAAATTCTACTTCAATTGTTGTGAAGATATGGAACTCTGAACGTTGAAACCTTGAGTGAAAGCTTGAAAACCCCAATTTTCGGTAACCGGTGGCAAATCCATTCGTTCCATTTAGAATCGAGATACGAATTCTCTAAGCATCTCGTTGTCCTTAAGCCTTACCTTGAATAGGTCCGACTTTCTTGTTGCGGCCTTAATGGCCCCGGCGTGTGCCTTTTACAAAAGAATCTGCAAGCATAGTAAACGAGTTAATAGAATTAGGAGGCAAATTATGATACCATATCATAGCACCCTTCGATAAAGTCTCCCCAAATTTTTTCAGCAAGACGAATTCGTTCTCATCATCTTCCAAGTCATTTCCTTTGATAGCACACGTGTAGGAGGTGACATGTTCGTTTGGATCAGTCGTCCCGTTATACTTAAGAATCTCGGGCATACAGAACTTCTTAGGGATTGGCTTCGGAACCACACTTGGGGGGAAAGGATTTTGTACAGACTTTTTGGAATCTAGTCCTTTCAATATTGGTGGTGCTCCCGGGATTTGGTCGACCTTGGAGTTATAGGTTTCCACCTTCTTATCGTTTTCCTCGATCTTCTTTTCCCCTGTCTCGATTTGCTTTGTCATTTCTTTGCGCATAGGATTGGTCTCCGATTCCTTCTCATTCGATTTCCTAGATGTTGATTCGACCTTGTGTACAACTTCCTGGGATGGCTCAAGTTCGACCCTGCTCGGTGTGTGGTTCTGATTTTGGAGCTGGGCTATCGCTGCCTGTTGGGCCTGCAACATTTCAAAGATCACCCGCAGGCCGATCCCGCCATCTTCACCGCCTTGTGTGTTCTAAGTAGATGATCGGGTACGCAAATGCTACTTTCGGGATCGACGACCAAATTTCCATTGATAGCTACATGCGAACTGACGTCGATTAGATTAACAGCCGGAATTCCATCGAGGCCAGCGGGGGGTACAACGCTTCCTGGTGCAATGTTCCCATTTTCGCCGTGCTGGCTGAGATCATTGTCAATGTGTTGAGGTGCTGACCGAGTGTTTGACATTTTTTAATCATGTAATCAAAGATACTTCAAAGAACAAGTGTAAAATAGTGTGTGTTATGAAAATTTGTATCAGGAAATCACTATTATCCTTAGCCCCACGGTGGGTGCCAAACTGTTTACCCTAGAAACGAATAATCATTGAATTTATATTGTAGTTTTAAGGACACGTGATTTTACTTGGCACAAACTGAGAAAAAATGCAAATTGATATTGAAAATAACTGCAAATAGAAATAAAGAAAACCAAAGGAAATATATAGCTTTAATCCTCGAGCTAGGTCGCCTTCGAATCAAACAAGTATTTCACTGGAAAGTATGAACAAAATAACAGAGTATTGAGAGCTTAAGAGAAAGACAGTATATTGCTTTGTATTGCATGAATATGATCTGCTTTACAAATGATCAGACCCCTTTTATATTGTAGGAGAGTCCTACCCTTAATACAATCCTAAATAAAATAAGAAATCCCATGATTAGCTGATTAATCGGCCTTTTCTTGATATGTGCCGAGATTTCCGCCGTGATCCTTGCCCGATCGCGGATATCTTCGCTTTCCTTTATTTGGCTCAGCAGGCTTCCCTCGATCTTGCTCGATCTCTATCCCGCTCGGTCTCGATCTTGGCTGATGTCGATCTCGATCGGTCTCTGAGTCACGAGCTTGGCAATCTAACGTTGTGTCACGGTCCGGTACGACATGGGGTCGAACCTTGGCCTGTCACGCCCCGATCTCGACTAATCCTACAAAAAGGACAAGCCCGATTTTGACCGTATACAGACATATATGAAATTCCAATTACATGCAAGTTGGTTTTCTTCCTTACTGTTTCAGCAAAAGCCTCTGTCATATCAAGGTTGTTTGGTTCAATACCATTTGGTAGTTTCCAATCAAAATGGAACAGAAGTTGAGCAAGTGGAATCTCAATATTTGAGATACCAAACAAAATTCTATGACATGCCCTTCTTCCAACACTAAAAGATATGAACTCAAAGTTATACCCTTTAAAATCAATTGGTATTTTTCTGGTACTCAGCATTTTCCCAGTACTTTGGATCCCTACATATTGTCCATGCATTAACCATTAATCTTGTTTTGGCTGGTATTTCATATCCGCCAATTTCGCATCTTTCCCTTGTTACTCTTGGTACTGATAGAGGTACGGGCGCGTGCAATCTTAGTGTTTCTGTGACGATCAATTTCAAGTAGTCTAGTTGTTGTACCTCAGACTCAGTGATCATACTTTTTCCTTTGAATGCTCGTCGCACCTCAGCTTGTTCTTGCTCCATCACATGTGGATTCTTCATCAGCTCTGCCATTGTCCACTCTAACGCTGTTGATGAAGTGTCAGTTGCAATATAAGTTTCCTGAAATGGTAGATACAATCAACAGAATGTAAGTTATATAGTATGACTATAGAAAGATTTTTACACTATCAGTGCATTTTAACCCGTGATAGTAGGTTAGTTACCATTCTTATGAGGTTATTAATTATCGCAATGTATGCATTTCTCGCTCTAAAATGAAGTATGAGTTTATAGCTTTACATAAGGCTGGAGAAGAAGCTGAATGGCTCCGAAGTTTCTTGAAAGATATTCCGTTTTGGACCAAATCAGTGGCTCCTATATGCATACATTGTGATGATCAAGCGACAATAGGTAGGGTTGGAAGCGTTATGTATAACGAAAAATCTGTCACATACGACGAAGACATAATACCGTTAGACAACTACTCTCTAGTGGAATTATCACAATTGACTACGTAAAGTCAAAAGATAATGTGTCACACCCACTTACAAAAGGCCTAAATAGAGAGGTGGTTGATAAATCATCAAAGGGAATGGGACTATGGCCAAGGACAAGTCACTGTGGCGGTAACTTTACCTAGAAAACTAGAGATCCTAAGATCTAGGTTCAAGGAGATCAAACAAAGTCATTAGTGACGGTTCGACATTGTTAAATAAAATTTTAGTCTATTCTCATGATAAGACAATGTTCAGTACCAAGGATAAAGCGTTAAGGTTTTTTTAATGGTTTCTAAGTTTGATACGGAGTATATCAAATAGTGTATCTATGAGATAACACGTTTAGGAATCACCTATATAAGTGTGAAATGTAGCCGCTTCAAGGAGAATTCTATAAGGCCAGTTCTCTACGCATTTATGAACCGGGCGGTGTTTATGGTTGAAACGAATACAACAATGAGAACCAGAGGCGGTTAAATGGTTGATTGTGTGACTTATGGCTGTCTAGGTATACATCAAAGTTCGACGGTTCAAAGATATCAAATCTACCGATTGATCGAGTATATCCGACATAAGTTCACTATGGAAAGTTCAAAGGGAAACCTACTTATCCAGATGCGATTTATCTTTACTTGTAAATCACACAGTTTTTCATGCATGCATATTTTCAGATAGCCATTCCCCATTCATGTGGGGGATTGTTGGGATTTTTATCTAATTAGATAAGAGGTGTGGATGGGAAATGCAGAGAAAAAATTTGGAGGGAAACGAAAAGTTTGAAGTGTTTTCCTGTACTAATGCACTTTGTCCCTCATTGGGAAATGGAAAGAAAATCTTTGTACTTATATGGAGAAGCACATCTTCTAGCTCTTAAAGAGTTAAGAAGAAGTGGTGCCTCGTGCCATCGTCGTCGTCACTCTCTCGGCTTCGGTTAATTGATATGATTGATTGATAATCTTTTGGACCAAATTTATTTCCCGTTTTTTGTTATTTATTTTCTTTTTCCTGATATTTTTGCGCGTATTTTAGTTCGCGGTTAATCTCCTAACGGTCTAACGGTCGTTTTGAGTTTAAAATTCGCGACCAGACTTCTGCCTTAATGGTACCTCGTATGAACAGGTACCTTCACACCTATTCAACCCAGACTGTTTGGCTATAAATTCAGAGGTTTTGCCTCATTTTTCAACACCGAAATTTGCACACTACCCCTTCTTTCTTCTGCTGCACTATTTTTTGAAAAGCAAAACGTAAGTATAAATTTGGTTTACTGTTGTTTGTTTAGTTTGACGAAGTTCTGTAATTTCCATTGCTGGTATTACATAATAGTTGTTCCTTTGGGGATTTATCCAATAACCTTGGGCAACAATGAGAGGATTAAATTCCGTAAAGAAACATAGTTTTCTGTTAGGCTCTGAGGTTTTATTTATTCTGTTTCTGCTTCTGTTTTGTTTTATTCTTTGCAGAAATATTTCGAACACATGTTTATAACAATGGTTTCTATAGAAAGTGATTCCTTTGTCTTTGAGGGCAAACATCAAATTACTCGATCATAAAGTTTGCTGTTTTTCGTCAGTTTTCTGTTATCTTCTTAAATGATCTGGATTTAGATTTTAGATCAATCACCTACTTCATAGCCAACCCTGCAATTATAGAGGAGTCTTATCCAATTCAATTTATTGTATCCTATCTCTATTTGATCTACATAGGTACATACATTGTCTTCCCCCAATCCGTCAATACATTTGATGACAAAATATTGTGGCATTTTTTCCACATTAGGCAAAATTTTATTGTTTTATCAACACCAAAGAAAGTCTCATAGCTGATCCTAACTTACTTGAGATTGAGGTGTAATTATTGTTATCAGCACCAAGAATCTGTTTAAAATTGGAAAACTCGTTTCCTTTTACACTGTAGGGAACTGAGGAAGTCAAGCAAAATTTCTAAATTCTGTAAAGGATAATCCTACATCGACTCTACTCCTGTATTTTAGGATTGTTGTAGCCAAAGGACTTGTATCCTTCTTGTATATCTCTAGGCATATGATTCTTATACATCTGGGAACTCACTGTATATATTGGGGTTGTGTAGTCATGTTTAAGTATGAGAATAAAAGAACTTTTCATGGTATCAGAGCCCTAAGAGGTTTAACAACCCAAGGTTGTCTTTACAGAAAAGAAGAAGACGGTGACTGGTATGGGGGATAAAACCAATTCTTCGTCCGCCTCTCAGTCTCCTATATCTTACTCTATGCCTTCCCCAAATCTGTCACATCAGTTACCGTAAAGCTCACGTCCACAACCTTTCTGTTATGGAAAACATAGTTTATGCCGATGGTGTGCGGCTGTGGACTCAACCATCATATTGATGGTAGTGAACCAGTTCCTAAACCTCTTTTAGAGGACAGTAAACCAAACCCAGCATATAAAGTGTGGGTGAGAGAAGACCAACTTGTATTAAGTTGGATTGTTGCATCAGTTTCAGAGGGCATTTTACGTCAATTAGTTGGAGCGCAGAGCGCTCGTGCAGCTTGGGATAAGCTTGTTGCTGCATATGCTTCAGGATCGAAGCCTCAAATTCGTGAACTCAAGATGCAGTTGCATACTTTGCGTCGTGACAATGCAAGCATTGAATCTTATATACAGAGGGAAAAAGGAATTGCGGATAGACTAGCTGTGCTACAACATCCGATTTCCAATGATGATTTGGTTGAATTTGTTCTTGCTGGACTAGGTCCTGTTTATCGTACTTTAACTAGATCACTAGAATCGCGTCAATAAGATATTAGTTTTGATGCTTTATATGGCCTTCTCCTGAATGAAGAGCGACAATTAAAAAGAGATGAGACCATTAATGTCATTGCACCCACAACCCACTTTACTAAAAGTTCCTTTTCTAGCACTCGAGGACGTGGTAGAGGACGAGGAGGGCGTGGTCGTGGACGCTCCTCCAACCAAGGGTTCACCCAGCAGAACTCTTATCAAAGTTCTCCAGCATCTAACCAGTTGTCAAAGGCACAACCATAAGTTTCAGAATTTTCAGGGATTATTTGCCATAATTGTGAAGGTAAAGGCCACATTGCACGTGTATGCCCATCACCTAAAGCCAATAGTGGCAGCATGGTGAATGGTCGACCTATTTCCAATTTTGCTGATTCTCCAAACCTACCTATCCAAACTTGGTTGATGGATAGTGGCACCACACATCATATCACTGAAGACCTTGATAATCTAGGTATCCACTCTGAATACCAAGGTCCCGAAGAAGTGACACTAGGTAATGGCTCCAAATTACCCATCTCTCATGTTGGTAAAAGTTCCGTTATTGTCTCCAATAATAAATTCAATCTTGATAATATTTTACATGTTCCCACTGCTACTCACAATCTATTATCAATTAGCTCTTTTGCCACGTCTAATAATGTGTCTGTTGAATTATTTCCTAGCCATTTTTTGATTAAGGACTTGGCAACGAGGGAAATCCGATACACGGGGTCCACGAGTGAAGGCTTATATTCACTTCCAGTGTTGAAATCATTATCACCAGTTTCATGTGCAGCTTCCCTTGGAGTTTGGCATGCTCGTCTTGCTCATGCATCATATCCTACAGTTCGTCATGCTTTACCAGCCACTGCTCTCACATCATCAATGCATAAAAACACTAGTATATGTTCTACATGTGCTGTTAGTAAGAGCCATAAAATTCTTTTAGTGAGTCTAGTTTTCAGGCCACAGAGCCTTTAGATTTGATATGTTCGGATGTTTGGGGCCCTGCTCCAGTAGTTTCACAGGATGGTTATCGTTATTATGTCATCTTTTTTTATCATTTTAGCAAATATACTTTGATTTATTTCCTTCGTTTTAAATCTGAAGTACTTTTAGTTTTTCGTCAATTTCGTACCATTATTGAGAAGTATTTTGGTCGCCCTATTAGATGTTTCCAAGCCGATTGGGGAGGTGAATTTCAAGCCTTAACGAATTATTTGCGTGATAATGGAATTGTCCAGCGTTCCTCTTGTCCTTATATACCTGAACAAAATGGTTGTGCCGAAAGAAAGCATAGGCATATTGTTGAAACTGATCGTGCACTTTTGCATCATGCCAATGTTCCCCATTACTTGTGGACAAATGCATTTGAAACTGCTGTTAATACTATTAATTGATTGCCAACTCCCCGTTTAAAGAATCAATCACCATATCACATTTTGTTTCATATGGATCCGGATTATTCTCTGTTGCGTATCTTTGGTTGCTTATGCTTTCCTTGGCTTCGTCCTTATACAAAGGATAAACTTTCACCTCGATCTCGCCCTTGCGTCTTTTTGGGGTATAATAAATTGCACAAAGGGTACAAATGTCTTGACCTGGTTTCCTCCAAAGTTTATGTTTCTCGTCATGTAATTTTTGATGAATCTACATTTCCCTTTGCTTTGTAGGATGGTGTGTTGCCTAAATCCTCAACCAAGGAAACATCTCCTTCACTTATCGTTAATCTTCCTTATCAGCAGACCCCATCAACCCTTAACTCATCACAAGCAAACCCGCACCAAACACAAAATACCTTGCCTTTGTCTTCTGTCACGCAATCAACACCTATGCCACCTGATAGTGTTGTTCATGGACAAAGTACTAGTACTGCCTCTTTATCTCCACTGGGCCTCCCTCTGTGTGAAGACTCATCCTCTTATAATATGTCTGATACATCAGCTGCTCCATCTAGACCTGGAAACTCCATTGTTCCACCCACGCATGGAATGGTTACAAGAGCACAAACAGGCTCCTTGAAACCGAAGCGACCCTTTTCCTTGTTGGCAACTACATTAGTCTCGCCTGAGCCCTCTTGCTATTCACAGGCTGCTAAGGATGTTAATTGGCGTCGAGCTATGTCAGAAGAGTATAATGCTCTCATTCAAAATGGCACATGGTAACTAGTTCCTCCTTCACCATCCCAAAATGTGATTGGTTGCAAGTGGGTGTATAAAATAAAGTTGAAGACAGATGGATCTTTGGATCGTTACAAAGCACGACTTGTGGCTAAGGGTTATCATCAACGTCCGGGAGTAGATTTTCTTGATACATTCAGCCCATTTATCAAGCCTGCAACCATTCGGTTATTGCTATCGCTAGCTGTCACAAATCAGTGGCATACCACCCAGCTGGATATCTCCAATGCATTTCTTCATGGTCATCTCGACGACATAGTTTATATGTCCCAGCCCCCCGGGTTCGTTGATCCTACTCGACCAGACTATGTATGTCTTCTCAAACGCTTTCTTTATGGGTTGAAACAGGCTCCCCGAATGTGGAATAGATACCTCACTGATTCATTACTCTCACTGGGATTTTTGGGATCCAAAACTGATAGCTCCTTGTTTTTTAAACCTACTGGTGACAAGAAACTATTTTGTTTGGTTTATGTTGATGATATTTTAGTAATAGGTTTAGATACAACTCTTGTAAAATCACTTGTAACTAAACTCCAACAACAGTTTGCAGTTCGTGATTTAGGGACACCTTCGTACTTCTTGGGTATCGAAGCACATTGGACGAGTGCTGGGTTGCATTTGACGCAAAATAAATACATGGATGATCTCATGAAACGTGTTCATATGGACTCCTGCAACATTGTTTCTACCCCAGCTTGTCCATCCACAAAACTCTCTTCCACTGAAAGATCTCAATTCACTGATCCCACCCTTTATCGAACCGTTGTGGGTGCCTTGCAATACTTGACCTTTACTCGTCCTGATTTAGCATTTGCCGTGAACAAGGTCTCTCAATTCATGCACTGCCCTATGGACACTCACTGGACTTTTGTTGAACGCATCCTACGCTATATTAAGACAACCCCGTCTCATGGGTTGTTCTTTGCTAAAGGCACATCCAGTTTATTACATGGCTATACTGATTCAGATTGGGGAGGCGACATAAATGATCGTAAATCAACTACTGGGTTTGCTATTCTTTTGGGTTCTCATCTCATTTCATGGGCTTCGCGTAAGCAGCAAGCAGTGTCACGCTCCAGTACTGAGGCAGAGTATAGAGCTCTAGCTACTGCCACCTTGGAAATCACTTGGATTGAGCATCTTCTTCGAGAGATTGGTTGTTTTACTTCCTCTGTTCCCACTTTATGGTGTGACAACCTCAGCGCGACGTACTTAACAGACAATCCCATCTTTCACTCTCGAACAAAACATATGGAAATTGATTTCCATTTTGTTCGTGATAGAGTTCGAGCGAAGGCTTTATGTGTTCGTTATGTCAGCTCTCATGATCAACTTGCTGATGTATTGACAAAACCATTGTCGAAGAACAGGTTTTTGAAGTTGCGGACCAAGTTGGCGGTGGTTTCAACCCCTACTCAACTTGAGNCTTTGTTTTTACAATGCTATTGTACATCATGCTTCTTTATGTAAAGGATAATCCTACATCAACTCTACTCCTATATTTCAGGATTCTTGTAGCCAAAGGACTTGTATATCTCTAGGCATAGGAGTCTTATACATCTGGGAACTCACTATATATATTGGGGTTGTATAGTCACGTTTAAACATGAGAATAAAAGAACTTTTCATGGTATCGGAGCGCTACGAGGTTTAACAACCCAAGACTGTCTTTATAGAAAAGAAGAAGACGGTGACTGGTATGGGGGATAAAACCAATTCTTCGTCCGCCTCTCAGTCTCCCATATCTTACTCTATGCCTTCCCCAAATCTGGCACATCAGCTACCGGTAAAGCTCACGTCCACAAACTTTCTGTTATGGAAAACATAGTTTATGCCGATGGTGTGCGGCTGTGGACTCAACCATCATATTGATGGTAGTGAACCAGTTCCTAAACCTCTTTTAGAGGACAGTAAACCAAACCCAGCATATAAAGTGTGGGTGAGAGAAGACCAACTTGTATTAAGTTGGATTGTTGCATCAGTTTCAGAGGGCATTTTACGTCAATTAGTTGGAGCGCAGAGCGCTCGTGCAGCTTGGGATAAGCTTGTTGCTGCATATGCTTCAGGATCGAAGCCTCAAATTCGTGAACTCAAGATGCAGTTGCATACTTTGCGTCGTGACAATGCAAGCATTGAATCTTATATTCAGAGGGAAAAAGGAATTTCGGATAGACTAGCTGCGCTACAACATCCGATTTCCAATGATGATTTGGTTGAATTTGTTCTTGCTGGACTAGGTCCTGTTTATCGTCCTTTTACTAGATCACTAGAATCGCGTCAAGAAGATATTAGTTTTGATGCTTTATATGGCCTTCTCCTGAATGAAGAGCGACAATTACAAAGAGATGAGACCATTAATGTCATTGCACCCACAACCCACTTTACTAAAAGTTCCTTTTCTAGCACTCGAGGACGTGGTAGAGGACGAGGAGGGCGTGGTCGTGGACGCTCCTCCAACCAAGGGTTCACCCAACAGAACTCTTATCAAAGTTCTCCAGCATCTAACCAGTTGTCAAAGGCACAACCATAAGTTTCAGAATTTTCAGGGATTATTTGCCATAATTGTGAAGGTAAAGGCCACATTGCACGTGTATGCCCATCACCTAAAGCCAATAGTGGCAGCATGGTGAATGGTCGACCTATTTCCAATTTTGCTGATTCTCCAAACCTACCTACCCAAACTTGGTTGATGGATAGTGGCACCACACATCATATCACTGAAGACCTTGATAATATAGGTATCCACTCTGAATACCAAGGTCCCGAAGAAGTGACACTAGGTAATGGCTCCAAATTACCCATCTCTCATGTTGGTAAAAGTTCCGTTATTGTCTCCAATAATAAATTCAATCTTGATAATATTTTACATGTTCCCACTGCTACTCACAATCTATTATCAATTAGCTCTTTTGCCACGTCTAATAATGTGTCTGTTGAATGGAATCTGCGCCACAAAAATTGCTAACTTGAAAATTTTGACTTTGTCTCTCTGTTAGAATTAAGAATAATCCACAAGCAAGGAACGGGCCAGAATGCGGCTTCACCGCCGGCCCCGTAGTCCCTCACAATACTAAAGGTTAGGTGATCTGTATATATCACAACAACAACAACATTAATGATCCAGTAAAATTCTATAAACGGGGTCTGAGGAGGGTAATTGTTTGACCAAAAAGTGTTAAGCCTTTTTGTTAAACTAATTAAATAAGATGAAAATGGATAAATCTTAATTAAACATAATAAATCCTAGATCTGAAATTGGTAAATGTGAATAACGTAAAATCGCAATTAAAGTTATTCCATACCAAGGGAGTGTTTAATGGTACTATTATGAATGTATGATGGAGTAATGACAAGCAATAAATATATTAAATGGCAATAAATGTAAATAGAGAGAATATTTGGGTGGATGATTCTCTCTCTGACAATGATGTAAGACAAACAAACGTGGGAATATAGTAAGCTTTCTCGGATCTGATGTAAGAAAGTTGGGACCAACAACAAATTGAATCTTTTAGTAAAGACAATCTTTGTAATTTACTTGAGAGTCAACTTTTCAAGAGAGAGCTTATCATATAGAATATTACATACCTCTTTCTTCTCTCTCTATTCCTACTTATATGGGACATATCCCTTACCTAACTGAAAGTACAAGTGCAGAGAATATTCTGTAGAATATTCTTCTAAAATATCTTATTACTAAACTAGCTTATCCCTACTGGTAACGACGTGGTACAAGTACATCGTCCAGGGTACTGTGCGTTCTACGCGTATCCGTTTGTCATCGGCTATACGCTTCCTCTTCCTTCCTTGGCCGAGGACTTCTACCGTTATTATGGCGTGTGCCCGGCTCAGCTCTCCCTGTATATCTATAAGCTTTTCCTTATGCATATCAAGTACATGGAGCTGGCCAACCGTGGGATTTCTCTTTGTCATTTGCTTCATCTCTTCACCCCAAGTTTTCACAGGGACCAAGGGACTGGTGGTGAAGATGGATGATAAAACAAATCGCCATTTTTGGGTCAATTTCTTCTACGTAAGGACGAAGCACGTGGTGTCGAATCCTACAGGTTTCCCGAGGAGTGGAACTTTGCTCGTAAGTGTTTCTGCCAAATGGCTATTTGTTTCTTTTTGGTGATCTAGTCGTTCTTCCTCTTTTTTTTAAGTAACCGAGAAGGATCCTCCTTCGCTGGTCGCCGACGTTTGTGGCTGGGTGAGCCAGATTTTGCCTCATACGATGGGGATCCGCGAGTGATCGCAGTTCAATGAGAGGTTTGGGCGTAAACCTTCGGCTGGTGAGTCATTTCATTTTTACCTTAGTGATTTTGACAGTACCGTCTTTTCCCTCCTTTCGTTTTTTTTACTTTGTCTTTCTTTGTTGGTAGGTCGAAGGGCTTCGAGGAGGGCGAGGGCTCCTACTCCCGCTTTTCGCCAGTCAAGTACGTTAACTGGGTCTTTACTTGCTGCGGCTGCAAGCAAGCCCATTCAGGCTGTTGTTCCTTCTCGGACCCCGCCCTCACATAGGCCTAGCCGCCAGGCTGCTGCCCTATTAGTGGACATTCCGGCTTCTTTAGTGTTTCATTTGGTGGATGAGTCATTGCAAGGCAAGGAGGATGAGGCTCCGCTGAAAAAACGAAGGATAGAGGTTGACGGTGGAGAGATCGAGGAGGGGGGGGGGGTTAATCCCGTGCTGAACCACGGCCGAATCGGGAGGCAATGTGACTTTGGACGCAGAGGTCGTGCCCCCGTCAAATGTGGAGATTGCTTCCGTGGAAGGAGGGGAGCGACCAGAGGCAACTATGGTCATTCCGAGGAGTGATCCGTCGACGTTGGAGCGGGTTAATGTTCCTTCCTCGGCCGAAGAGAGGGCGAAGGGAGTGGTCGTAGATACTTATGAATCCGGCTCCGATGTCGACCCTGAGGAAGAGAGGATATTCAACGAAGGGTTTACTCGGGTTGAGGTTAGAACAAATGGATCATCTCGTTCGATTGTTATCCCTTTGGACTGCAACTTGCTGGCTGACACGGCGAGCGTGGTCCCTTCTTTGGCCCCACTTTGTTCTGTCGCCGAGAATAGGGCTCTTCAAGCGCTTAAAGATACCGACTTGTCACTGGGCAAATCTGGGATGGCTCTGAGGGCGAGTTTCTTTCCTTGTTACTCTTGCACTTTGCACCCTTCTCCCTTTTCTATCTTTACTAACTTTTTTTGGCTCCTCTTTTATTAGACCATTATTTTGGAGATCGAGAGTGCCCGTCGGGAAGAGAAGCGGAATATTGTTTTCCAAAAAATCATTTCGAAGTACGTCCGGTATCGTGACAAGTACCGTGAGATGTGTGCACGGTTCAGAGCAGGTGGTAACCTCCAGTCCCTTAGAGATGAGTTGGGCCAGAATGGACTGTGTCTGGAATGGCATTACTGCCGACATCGCCACAGGATTGGGCACTCTCGTTTTGGGTGGCAACACAGCAACTTCAAATGGTACCTTTGTAGACCCGAACTCCAGCTCAATCAGCTCTGCGGTCCTTTCGGATGACGGTGTTTCGAACTCGAGAGGCACAGACATGTTTACTTCAGCATCCCAGAGGGCTGGATCTGGACTACAATTGGATTCAGTGTGACGGCTGGTTTCTTAGGCTCGTCACCCTCGGCAATTAATCCAATCGACCCCTTGGGGTCCCAATCATCTTCCACTTCGATCATATGCACACCACCACCCTTATGATCAGGCAAGGGATTGTTGCGAATGTTGGGAGCAGGTTCCTTGGCCACTATGATTTTGTTGTCAATTAGAGCTTGGATTTTATCTTTCAGAGATCGGCACTCATCGAATGGTATGTCCTTTCATGCCGGAATGGTATGCACAGGTTTTGTTTGGGTTGACCCATTGGGAAGGATTTTCTGGAGTTATGGCAGGGATTGGGGTGACGTAACCGGCTGCTTTGAGTCTTTCATATAGTTGGTCGATTGGCTCAACGATGGCGGTGTATTTCCTGGGAGGTTTGCGGTCAAAGTTAGGGCGTGACCTGGGGAAATTTTGGCGGGCGGGAGGTGATTGGTAGTGGGCATTATAGGCTTGGTAGACGGGTGCAGGTTGGGAATATCTTGGTGAGGTGGGTTGATATATGGGAGAGGGAGATGATTGGTAAGCGGGTGATGAAATTTGGTAAGAAGGCGGAGGTGCTTGGTAGTTGGGGATAGGTTGGTATGTGATAGGGGGTACCGGGTAGGCTTGGTATTTTATTGGGGACTTGGTTCGCTGTGCAACCATCACGGCACTCACATCCTTTTTCTTGGACGCGCCACCAGATTGTAGGGCTTTATTGGTAGCCTGCAGTGCTTCAAAATTAGTGACCATACCGCTCTTAATGCCTTCCTCAATCCTTTCTCCTAGCTTGATGATATCGGAGAATTCTGGCCCTATATCAATATTAACCTCTCATAATACTGCGGATCTTGAGCTCGGACGAAAAATCGGTTCATCTGTTCTTCCTCTAAGGCCGGCCTGACCTTAGCAGCCTCGGATCTCCATCGAGTAGCATACTCGCGGAATGTCTCAGTGGGTTTCTTTTTCAGATTCTGGATGTAGAAGATATCTGGTGCATTTTTTGTATTGAACCTGAACCTGTCCATGAAATCGGACGCCATTCCAACCCAGCTCGTCCACTTCTTGGGATCTTGGCTAATGTACTAAGATAGCGCATCGCCTTTCAAACTTCTCATGAAGAGTTTCATGCAAATCTTTTCATCTCTTCCTACGCCGACCACCTTATCACAGTATGTCCTCAGATGGACTGTAGGATCCCCTGAGGCGTCAAACATTTCGAACTTGGGAGGTTTGTACCCCTCGGGAAGTTCAACGTCCGGCTGGATGCAAAGATCCTCATAATTCAACCCTTCAATGCCTTTGTTTCCTTCCACGCCCTGGACCCGGCTAGTCAACTTTTTGAGCTCAGCTGCCAGGTTCTTGATGAGAGAGTCTTTGTCATCAGACTCTGGTGTGTTTGTAATGGGGTGCAGTGTGGCAAGGTTTCCACATATATGGGAGTGTGGTGGGGATGATCATTTGATGGTTCAGGGATGAGGAGTGGAGTGTTGTTGAGATGTGTGTTGTAATGAGTAGCGGGCTGTTTCTGCGGCTTTGGGATGTTTTGTGGAGGTATGGGGTGTTGAGCACTGGGAAAGTTGACTTCTGGAGTAGTGAGGGAGAATGACAGACTTGCCAAGTTCCGAACTTGGTCTAATTCTTCTTGAAATTTCAGTAGCTTCTGTTCGAGCTGCGCGGCACTTTCTTTGGATACCTGAACACCCTGAGGAACCTCTACCCTTTCAGCTGAGTCGTCCTTTCTGATGTTGTCCATTTTCGCTTTGTTCTTGCTTTTGATAGGACTTGGAGGAGGAGGAGGTGGAGGGCCCTTAGATCTTGTGGAGTAGGATGATGATGCCAGAATGCATGAACTAACGTTTTGGGGAGGGGAATAAAAATAAAAGTAAACAACAAAATGTAACAAGTTAGTGCGGATTCTGAGAAAAAAAATATTGCGGTATTTAAACACATAGTATAAAAATATAAATCGTGTCCTAAATTGGGTGCCTCGTTGTGCCCGAGGTAGGCCTAGCGACAAGTTGATTTGGAGAACTTATAATGCTAAATGCCTAATTTTATTGATAAAAACAAGACGAATCCCAAAACGACACTAAAGTTGCACAAGTAAAATGTCACTAATGGCCATTGGCCTTATTACATTCAAAAACGAAAAGGAAAGGAGACTCCTAACTATTTGGTCCCAGAAGGACCTTCCCCGTGTTGAATGTTCCCGTTGATCAGATCCTCCAGCTTTTCGCTAGCCTTGATGACCCTCTCTTTCCATTCATTGATTTGGTCACTTGATGGGAGATTCCTCCACCAGGTCAGCAAGAGTGAGGGCGTGCTAACCACACCGAAGTCGGGGACCTTGTTCTCCATTTTCTGCAAAACAAAAGGGTTAAGACCATACCCCCCCCCCACCGGACTCGACTATTTAAATCAATAATTAGCATAAACAGCATTTAGTTCTCCAAATAAATGCACAGAATATGGTGGTGTCTGTTTGGGTCCCAGGGTAACCCAGTGGACTTTGGATATGGCTATCTTAAAGAGTCATTATGTGGACAACATAACTGACTCGACTAGGTTCGACAGTGATGCATGAACAGTTAAATAGAATAAGGTTTCTATGGGGTGCTAGACCGGTACCCTTGAGCGGACAACTCAAGAGGGAAAGGCACGGAACCGTCGACTGCACCGCTGATCGACTAGTTTTACCGCAAATACGCCTTTGCCAAAATTTAGGGGGTAATAATATTGGAAGAGCGCAACCACTCATCAAGCGTTGCTATGGTATTTGTTTGGCACGAGTGGAATATGATGTTGAAAAATGCAATTACAAAAAATGAAACAAATTGCCACGTATTTTCACGTCCATAATGATTACAATAATTGCTCGAAAATTACAAAGGTATTGAAGAAAAACATTAAATGAAAGCGTTAAAGAAAAAAAAAGAAAAGGAAACAAAAAGATAAGTCAGTTTCGAATAAAGGTATTAAACAAAGCAGTAAAGAAAGCAGTAAAGTCACATATAACATGAAGTGATAAAAGCCTAAAGATTCCCGAGCAGAGTCGCCATGCTGTCGACGCCCACTTTTTCTCGCGAAATCGGGTTTACGACAATCGGGAAGACAACTCTATTCCCGTTTGGAAATTGGGTTTTTGGAATTTAAGAGTCGCCACCTAATGATTGAGTGCATTAGGACACTAAGAAGGGTTTTGAATTGGAAAACCAGAGTTTGGGTAAGGGCTAGAAATTATCTCGAGGGGAAGGTGTTAGGCACCCCTCAAGATCCACTAGTATGGTTCCCGGCCATGCTATGCTGTGACTTTAATGTAAACAAGTATGCAAATAAATTTACACATAAGGGTTGCTAACAAGCATTTTGGAACTTATAAACAAAGAAGGAAAAGGGATAATGCAGTAAAAAAAATAAAGGGGAGTTTTGGGTGATTGAAAAGACAGAATTTGTTGATATTAAACAAAGTAACATAGGGCAAGGGGTCCTAGGTTTATAAATCACATGTATCATCCACACAACACCAGTAACCAATCGTACGCGTAGTGGTATCGTGTGATCATCATCTCCATGTCTACCCTTCCCATCCCGATAAGGTATTAAGCGCGAAATGGTGTCGTTACCTACAGCGTGCTATTACCCGTCCCACCTATCAGTCCTGGAGGCTTTAAGACCACTAATCCTAAAGGGAGGGAGCTTGGCTTTTCAGAGGTTCAAAAGGTTAAAATACTAAGGCGTCAGGCAAAACACATAAGAAAGTTATGGGAGCACAAAAGCAATTAAGGCTCAGACAAACCTCCTTTAATCACAGAAATCATGTAGTTTAGCACGTCTTACACACACTGATTAGGTCTAAATTATGCTTAACGTTAGGCAGGCTGGTTCATTACATATTTTTGAATGAGAAGTTCGCATTAGGCTCGCCTGGCTGTAACTTATCGAAGACTGGTGCAATTAATTAACTACTTACTTGTTTCCCTAAGTAATGGTATCTACTGGTTTCAGGAATAAGGAAGTGAACTTATTACTGAAAGTTGCCGGTTTTAACAGAATGATACGAGTTCTGCATTTGGTTACTACTGACGGACTAATCTTAAAACGAGTGATTCAGATTGGGTTAATAGTTCCTATAGGCATGCTTTCTAGTGTTGTTAATTATAAACACTTTTTACAGGCGTAGCAAGAGTGCAGAAAATCCTACGAGCATGGTATGTAGGATGCAGTTGATTATTATTTTGACCTACAACTGTTTGCCTAATGATGGATGCGAAAATGCAGAATCCTAAAGACATGGTTCCTACATGCGGAATTCTTATGAGCAGGATATCTATATGATATGCAGAGTTCTTATGAGCATGATTTCTATAGATGAAAGTGCAGAGATAAGCATGATTTCTATATGTGAAAGTGCAGAATTCCTATGAGCATGGTATCTACATATGAAAGTGCAGAATTCCTGTGAGCATGATTTCTATAGATGAAAGTGCAGAGATAAGCATGATTACTATATGTGAAAGTGCAGAAATAAGCATGATTTCTATATGTGAAAGTGCAGAAATTCAAAGAAAAAAAACTCCATAGGCAGGATATCTACCCTTATGCATACACAGATAGCCCTCCTCTTTTTACTAAAACCCCATAAGTTATTACAAAATTTAATACAGACCAAATGAATCAAAAAGAAAATAAAATTACATCAGAGTTTTTAAGCTGCATCCAAGGAACCTAATTCAGACCCAATAACAATATGATATGAGCCAACTATCGGGATCAAGTTCCAAGGCCTTTCCCTTACCTGGAATGTGTCAAAGTTCCAAGGAGTTTCAAGAACTCCAGGCAATTCTTACACCCAGATATCATTATAGAACTGAATTAAAGTGCGGTGTGGAAGGGTCAACCTTCCAATGTCCAAGTTCAGAGGGAACTCAAGGTCCCAAGGCAAGGCTCATTGGAGGGAAAGATCTAGGAACAAATGTAAGTGCAATAGAGGGGATTAAGGGATGCTAAGGCAGGCTGGTGGTCATGCCCAGCAACATAGAATGCTGGCACACCCCTGACCAGCCCACTAGCCAAACATTGGAGAGTCAGGACCTATTGAAGGTCAAACCATGGCCTGGGCAGTAATTGGGATACTGTCAGGCCAAGGTTTCAACTCGACACATAAAGGGGATTAAGGGTAGGGATTCATATGAAAACAGAAGCAAAGAAAGGAAAAATACTTAGCATAATTTACGAAGCATGAACAGCAAACCACACAAAAGAATGAGACTACGGAATAAACACATAGGGATGAGGCAAAAGTTCAAATAAAGGCATACCCGTTTCAGAAAGAGACAAGCAAAAGAGAGCAGAAGTCTTGCAAAGAAGCCACAGCACAAACAACAAGAGAGAATACTTTGTGTGTGAGTGTGAGTGCAGAAAAGTCTCCAGTGTTCGTGTTTTTTGTTGTGTTAGGTGTTAATAAAAGAGCATGTATTTATAGTGTGAGAAACATGCAGAAACAAGGTAAGGACTGTAATTCTGACATAATTGGAGGAATATATGTCTTATTAAAAATCAAATCAGTATCAAAGACTTCCTTTAATAAAGCAATTAAGCCAAACGGTAGCATGCAAGTGTTAAATAAGGAAAGAAATCACGCAGGGCTGGACATGACAAATAAGGAAATATTTTCAGCACAGTACGAGTATACCACATGTATTAGGGGTTAAGTTCATTAGACCTTAATTAAGGAAAGGCCTGTAAGAATCCCATACTAATGTAATTAAGGTAATGGGATCAAATCAACTTAAGTAGAAAGGCAGGGTCGAAAGGAAAATATTTCAACAAGTACAAGAAACAAAGGAAATCAAAACAATAAAGGAAAGAATCAATTCAAGAGTGCAATCAAAGTTACACAAAGAGATTTGAAATCAGTCCGCAATCAAGGTTATTTTGAGAGGGAAATTTGACCTATAAAGAGTGCATAAACATTAAGCATGCGAGGCTGAATTTAAGACAAAGAAAAGTGTCATGCAATCAAAGAAAATCAGTGAGTAGAGGACCATAGGAACATGGTAGTCATCTCAGAGAAGAGGGAATAGCATGCGAAAGGTCAAATAAAGAGGTCAGAATCGTATGAAGAAACAAAGTTGACACAAAGATTTTGAAACTCAGTCGAACAGTAGAGGAAACAACTTCAGGAACTCAAATAGTTCCAAAGAGACTAGGGTTTTGAAATCAACACGTGCAGAGATAAGAAACAAACAAATCACATAACAAATAATCTCAAAACTCGAGTGGACCCTAAATTTTAGGGTTTTTTACCATTAATCGAGTCTAGAGATGAAGACAAGTAAGTCAAGCGAAAAGAAAATATTAACGGAATAAGTGCAGAAATAATAAAGGAACACGTATTTCCCAGTAGAAGAAAAACATAATAAAGAACAATCATGCAAAAATACAGTAGAAAAACTTGTAAGAACAAGGTAGAAGAAACACAGTAGAAGAAGCACATAAGGATCATAGAAGAAACATAGTAGAAGAAACATAGTAGAAGAAACATATAAGAATCACAGTAGAGCATGTTAAAAAGATCAAAGAAACCCTAAATCGGGGAAGATGAAAAGGTTAAAAAGCAAGTTTTGAAAGAAACTTTTGAGAAAACGTTTGAGACCCCAAGATAAACACAGATCTAGGACAGATCTAGAGAAATCAGAAGAACCTCGAAAGGTTGGGGTTTCAAAAGAAACCTAGAAGTGAGAAAGGCCTGGAAAACTCGTGGATCTAAGCCAGAGAAGTTAGACTCAGGCTCGAACGTCCACGATACGGCAGCCTTTTGAAGGTCTTTGGTATGGCATGTGGTGCAGCCTCGTTGCTATATGGTTGCTCAACAAACCGACCGGCGTCTCTTTTTGGCAGAAGTTATGGGGCACCCGGTATTTTGTCAACCATTTCTTGGTGCTCTTTCATTTGGTTATGGAGCATTTTATTCTCGTTCTCCATCTCCTCCATTTTCTGCAAAATGGCTGTGAGGGTGTCATTACCTGCATCACTAACATTGTGAGTAATACCTGTTACGGGAGGGGGGCGTGCTGCTCGTCAGCTGTTGATGCGACACCGACTCTTGTATCTTCCCTACTCGACCTCTGAGCGGGCTTGTTAAGGAAGCCGGTTAGCGTGTTTGTCAACCATTCCTCAAGTAACTTTTTCACTACTGGTGGTGCCTCTTCTGTCGTGGATGTTGAGGCACCCTTGCTGTGCAAGGTCGTGACGCTACCGAGGGGTGGAGGCGAGTTGTTTCTCCTGGGAGAGGTGTTTGGTGTTATGTCTTCGCCCTCCATTTCGTCCACTTCGTTAATGGTGTGGAGGAGGTTGGTGGTGAGTTCGGCTATTGACTTCCTCTTTTCTTCTCCATTGCCCGGCAAGTCAAATTTGTGCAAACAAGGAAATACGCGGTTTTTTGCGAAGTTTTGTGTGTATTTTTTTGTTAGATCTATAAGAAACTAAAATTTTAACTAGAAAATCCCCACAGACTGCGCCAAATTGTTTGACCAAAAAGTGTTAAGCCTTTTTGTTAAACTAATTAAATAAGATGATAATGGGTAAATCCTAGTTAAACATAATAAATCCTAGAACTGAAATTGGTAAATGTGAATAACGTAAAATCGCACTTAAAGCTATTCCATACCAAGGGGGTGTTTAATGGTACTGTTATGAATGTATGATGGAGCAATGACAAGCAATAAATATATTAAATGGCAATAAATGTAAATAGAGAGAATGATTCACCCAAATATTCAATTAGGTGGATGATTCTCTCTCTGACTATGATGTAAGACAAACAAACGTGGGAATATAGAAAGCTTTCTCGGATCTGATGTGAGAAAGCTTGGGGCCAACAACAAATCGAATCTTTTTGCAAAGAGAATCTTTGTAATTTACTTGAGAGTCAACTTTACAAGAGAGAGCTTATCATATAGAATATTACATACCTCTTTCTTCTTTATCTATTCCTACTTATATGTGACATATCCCTTACCTAACTGAAAGTACAAGTGCAGAGAATATTCCTCTAAAATATCTTATTACTAAAATAGTCGTTTGGGCTGATTTGAGTGCTCGACCTCGACCCTAACCACTTAGCTCGCCAATAGGTTCCTTCTTAAGTGCAACCTCGTGTCGACACCCCCTTTTTCTCGCTAAATCGGGTTTACGGCATTCGGGAAGACAACTCTATTCCCGTTTGGGAATTTGGTTTTTGGAATTGAAGAGTCGCCACCTAATGATTGAGTGCATTAGGACACTAAGAAGGGTTTTGAATTGGAAAACCAGAGTTCGAGTAAGGGCTAGAAATTATCTCGAGGGGAAGGTGTTAGGCACCCCTCAAGATCCACTAGTGTGGTTCCCGGCCATGCTATGTTGTGACTTTAATGTAAACAAGTATGCAAATAAATTTACACATAAGGGTTGCTAACAAGCATGTTGGAACTTATAAACAAAGAAGGAAAAGGGATAATGCAGTAAAAAAAAAAAATAAAGGGGAGTTTTGGGTGATTGAAAAGACAGAATTTGTTGATATTAAACAAAGTAACATAGGGCAAGGGGTCCTAGGTTTATAAATCACATGAATCATCCACACAACACCGGTAACAAATCGTACGCGTAGTGTTATCGTGTGATCATCATCTCCATGTCTACCCTTCCCACCCCGATAAGGTATTAAGCGCGAAATGGTGTCGTTACCTACAGCATGCTATTACCCGTCCCACCTATCAGTCCTGGAGGCTTTAAGACCACTAATCCTAAAGGGAGGGAGCTTGGCTTTTTAGAGGTTCAAGAGGTTAAAATACTAAGGCGTCAGGCAAAACACATAAGAAAGTTATGGGAGCACAAAAGCAATTAAGGCTCAAACAAACCTCCTTTAATCACAGAAATCATGTAGTTTAGCACGTCTTACACATACTGATTAGGTCTAAATTATGCTTAACGTTAGGCAGGCTGGTTCATTACATATTTTTTAGATAAGAAGTTCGCATTAGGCTCGCCTGGCTGTAACTTATCAAAGACTGGTGCAATTAATTAACTACTTACTTGTTTCCCTAAGTAATGGTATCTATTGGTTTCAGGATAAGGAAGTGAACTGATTACTGAAAGTTGCCGGTTTTAACAGAATGATACGAGTTCTGCATTTGGTTACTACTGACGGACTAATCTTAAAGCGAGTGATTCAGATTGGGTTAATAGTTCCTATAGGCATGCTTTCTAGCATTGTTAATTATACACACTTTTTACAGGCGTGGCAAGAGTGCAGAAAATCCTACGAGCATGGTATCTAGGATGCAATTGATTATTATTTTGGCCTATAACTGTTTGCCTAATGATACATGCAAAAACTGCAGAATCTTAAAGACATGGTTCCTACATGCGGAATTCTTATGAGCAGGATATCTATATGATATGCAGAGTTCTTATGAGCATGGTTTCTATATATATGAAAGTGCAGAATTTCTATGAGCATGGTTTCTACATATGAAAGTGTGGAATTCCTGTGAGCATGATTTCTATAGATGAAAGTGCAGAGATAAGTATGATTTCTATATGTGAAAGTGCAGAAATTCAAAGAAAAACTCCTATAGGCAGGATATCTACCTTATGCATACACAGATAGCCCTCCCCTTTTTACTAAAACCCCATAAGTTATTTCAAAATTTATTACACACCAAATGAATCAAACAGAAAATAAAATTACATTAGAGCTTTAAGCTGCATCCAAGGAGCCTAATTCAGACCCAAGGTCTAACAACATGATATGAGCCAATTGCCGGGATCAAGTTCCAAGGCCTTTCTCTTATCTGGAATGTGTCAAAGTTCCAAGGAGTTACAAGAACTCCAGGCAATTCTTACACCCAGATATCATTACAGAACTGAATTAAAGTGTAGTGTGGAAGGGCCAGCCCTCCAATGTCCAAGTTCAGAGGGAACTCAAGGTCCCAAGGCAAGGCTCATTGGAGGGGGGCAGAACTTAGAATCTAGGAACAAGTGTAAGTGCAATAGAGGGGATTAAGGGATGCTAAGGCAGGCTGGTGGTCATGCCCAGCAATATAGAATGCTGGCACACCCCTGACCAGCCTACTAGCCAAACATTGGAGAGTCAGGACCTATTGAAGGTCAAACCATGGCCTGGGTAGTAATTGGGATACTGTCAGGCCAAGGTTTCAACTCGACACATAAAGGGGATTAGGGGTAGGGATTCATATGAGAACAGAAGCAAAGAAAGGAAAAATACTTAGCATAAGTTACGAAGCATGAACAACAAACCACACAAAAGAATGAGACTACAGAATAAACACATAGGGATGAGGCATAAGTTTAAATAAAGGCATACCAGTTTCAGAAAGAGACAAGCAAAAGAGAGCAGAAGTCTTGCAAAGAAGCCACAGCACACACAGCAAGAAAAAATACTTTGTGTGTAAGTGTGAGTGCAGAAAAGACTCCAGTGTTCGTATTTTTGTTGTGTTGGGTGTTAATAAAATAGCAGGTATTTATAGTGTGAGAAACATGCAGAAATAAGGTAAGGACTGTAATTCAGACATAATTGGAGGAATATGTGTCTTATTAAAATCAAATCAGTATCAAAGACTTCCTTTAATAAAGCAATTAAACCAAACGGTAGCATGCAAGTGTTAAATAAGGAAAGAAATCACGCAGGGCTGGACATGACAAATAAGGAAATATTTTCAGCACAGTACGAGTATACCACATGTATTAGGGGTTAAGTTCATTAGACCTTAATTAAGGAAAGGTCTGTAAGAATCCCATACTAATGTAATTAAGGTAATGGGATCAAATCAACTTAAGTAGAAAGGCAAGGTCGAAAGGAAAATATTTCAACAAGTCCAAGAAACAAAGGAAATCAAAACAATAAAGGAAAGAATCAATTCAAGAGTGCAATCAAAGTTACACAAAGAGATTTGAAATCAGTCCACAATCAAGGTTATTTTGAGAGGGAAATTTGACCTATAAAGAGTGCATAAACATTAAGCATGCGAGGAGAGTGTCATGCAATCAAAGAAAATCAGTGAGTAGAGGACCATAGGAACATGGTAGTCATCTCAGAGAAGAGGGAATACCAGATATCATGCGAAAGGTCAAGTAAAGAGGTCAAAATCGTATGAAGAAACAAAGTTGACACAAAGATTTCGAAACTCAGTCGAATAGTAGAGGAAACAACTTCAGGAACTCAAATAGGTCCAAAGAGACTAGGGTTTTGAAATCAACACGTGCAGAGATATGAAACAAACAAATCACATAACAAATAATCTCAAAACTCGAGTGAACCCCAAATTCTAGGGTTTTTTACCATTAATCGAGTCTAGAGATGAAGACAAGTAAGTCAAGCAAAAAGAAAATATTAACGAAATAATGCAGAAATCATAAAGGAACACGTATTTCCCAGTAGAAGAAAAACATAATAAAGAACAATCATGCAAAAAAATACAGTAGAAGAACTCGTAAGAACAAGGTAGAAGAAACACAGCAGAAGAAGCACATAAGGATCATAGATGAAACATAGTAGAAGAAACATAGTAGAAGAAACATATAGAATCACAGTAGAGCATGTTAAAAAGATCAAAGAAACCCTAAATCGGGGAAGATGAAAAGGTTAAAAAGCAAGTTTTGAAAGAAACATTTTAGAAAACGTTTGAGACCCCAAGATAAACACAGATCTAGGACAGACCTAGAGAAATCAGAAGAACCTCGAAAGGTTGGGGTTTCAGAAGAAACCTATAAGTGAGAAAGGCCTGGAAAACTCGTGGATCTAAGCCGAAGAAGTTAGACTCAGGCTCGAACGTCACGATATGCCGGAGTAGAGCCGGAGACGACCATGGAACCCTGAATCAAAGGAGATCTGGGTAGAGATCTTCAAGGTCAGGCCTTGAATCTTCAGAAAACCGGTGTGTAAGAGCACCAGGGGGTGGGCGCGAGATCCCCATGGCTTTGGTGGCCATAGATTCCGGTGGATCTCTGGTCTGAGACGGCAAGAGGTGGCTAGGGTTTGAGAACCCTTGAGAGAATTTGAGAGAGTGGAGGGTTTCAGAGGCGGCGGTTGAGGAGAAATGAGGTAGGGTAAGGGGTCGTTTGAATTAAAAAAGGAAAGGGATGAGGGGAGCCGTTGATCTAAAAGATCAACGGATGGGATTAAATGGGTTAAATGGGGACTGGGTTTGGGTATGATAGGAAAGGGTATGGGTCGGGTTACAATAGAATTGGGTCGTTTGATTAGGGTGTGATTGGGGGTCCAATTTGGGCTAAAATTGAAATACAAAAAGGGCTGTCATTTAAATAGCCAGTTTTCCCCTTTTTAATTTATAAAAATAGTAAAAAAGATGACTTGAAAATAAATTAAAGGTACTGGACCAATTAATAATATATAAATATTAATGTAAAAATACTAAAAGTGATTTTATAATTATAGAATGCCGTTAATCGTAAAATAGGCTATAATTACAATTATATGCAATTAGCTTAAAAAAATACCAAATAAATGTATAAAAATATACAAAAATTACCCCAATTATATCTTAGGGTAAATATGAGAATGAAATAAATTATTCACTAAAAAATGCTAGTTTGGGAATAATTATTGAATTTTGTAGTATTAAAATAGACAATAAATTGGTTTTAAAATCTTAAAAAAAATAAAGGAAAAATACCAAAACTTTGTGACATGCTTATATATGCCTGTACATGCTATTTCGAAAGTATTTTGCATATATAAAAATATAGGGAAAAATTGGGTATCAACACCTCGGCCCAACCGTCTCTTAGTTATCTTCTCTTAGACAAGATTCCCTTGGTCAAATTTTGACCCATACAGTAATGTGTACGCAGATCTTACCTCTACCCCAAAAGAATAGAGGGGTTATTTTCGATAGATCCTCGGTTAAGGAAGACGAAAACAGATAATATATCAGTACATGATCCGCATATATCAATGAAAGAATTTTTTTTGTAGAGTTGAATATGCCCCACTTTACTTTTTTCCAAGGAAACAGCCAAAAAAGAATAAAAGAGGGTGTTCCTTTTGAAGGGTAGGTGATCCGTACATATCACAACAACAACAACAACAACAACAACAACAACAACAACCCAATAAAATTCTAAAAATTGGATTTGAGGAGGTGATCCATATATATCACCGTCGGCCCCGTAGTTTGTCACAATATTGAAGGGTAGGTGATCCATATATATCACAACAACAACAACGACCCAGTAAAATTCCATAAGTGGGGTCTGGGGAGGGTATTGCATATGCAGACCTTACCTCTACCCGGGGAGGGTAGAGAAGTTGTTTTCAATTGACCCTTATTTTTATTTTTAGATCCCTTATTTGGAAAAAAAAAACTCAAAAATTTACTCCATCCTTACTACATTTTAAGCAGAGGACGGAGGACTCTTCACTTTGTGGAGTCTTATAGAAATTATTCATGTGAGTTGGTATTAAGAACTTCATTTCTAATCGATTTAAGTGTTATTATCCGAGTGAGAAGGGAACAAAGTGTACTAGGCGATTGCCTAATTAGAGTTTGTGGCTTACTAGTTCGTTGATAATATTTTATCACTCTCATTTGCTTCGTAATATTAGTTTTTTGCTTTAAATATTCAGAACATTTTACTAAAAATGATCCTGAAGTTTACCTGTTATTTTCTTCTATATGATTCTTTTTATATTCTTTGAACTTAGGTCCCCTGAATATTAGTTTTTTACTTTAAATATTCAGGACATTTCAGAAAAATGGCTCTGAAGTTTACCTGTATTTCCTTCTTTGTAGATTAGTGGATATATTTAATATATTATTTATTTATTGGTGAACTGAATTTATTATAAATACATGCTCTGAGTATTGTGATAAGAGAAGGAGATCGAAATTTCGAATTTAATGATTGGCGTAATCTAAATAGTTATTGGAAGGATATTTTCAAAATAAGGAAACAATAAAAAGTTTCCTATTGAAAGCGCAATGGAAGAAATTGAGAGAGGGTGTTTTTGAGAAAAATAGGCTGAAAGGTGTTAAATTCTGTTAAATTAATTCATTGTATGTTGCTTTCTGAAATTGTAAGCACGGATGATAATTCAATGACATTTAAGGTTTTTGATCATGAAGTGAAGTTTACAAGTGAAGCCTTTCACATATTACTGTAACGGTCCGACTGTTCGTTTTGAGTTCTAGCACGTCGTTCGGAGGTTTGAGACCTTGAGTAGTCACTTCATGCATTACGACTTGTACACCATTATAATATTTAGATAATTAATGTCCAAATGTGAAAGTTTACCTCTGTAAAATATTACGACTTGTACACCATTATAATATTTAGATAATTAATGTCCAAATGTGAAAGTTTACCTCTGAAAAATATTTTCTCAGCAACCATACAAAAATATTATAGTTTGAAATTTTCCTTTTCGCTTGTAACTTTCCCAACACTGTAAGTAAATATTTTTTCTATCGCCTACCTCGTATCATTGACCATTACTTATTAAGAATGAAATATTGGAGGGTTTTAATGTAGCCAAAAGTCGTTACAATCTCTAAAAATATACATTGATTATGTATAAAATATGTATATTACACATTGTTATACAAAAAATTTACATTTTTCTGCTATTTTTTGTGGAGCCGTTATACTATGTAGATTTTTCAATAGTGGAAATGATGTGGGGTGGCCACTTTTTAAGAAATTATTTAGTGTTTAGCCGCCACTTTTAATGCTGAGTAAAAAGAGTCACTACTTTGTTATAATTAATATAAAAGACTTTTTACCCTTTCTTTATCTCTTTTCTTTTCCAATCCTTTTTCATTATCAAAACCTTCGTTTCTTGTTATGAATCAGCCCCAACCCAGTAAGGATAGCAACAAGGATATTACAAAAATAGTTGTTGGGTTGAGAAGAGCTATTAGGCCGAGAACAAATAATTGGGCTAGGTTTATATGGGATCTGGGTTGAGTATTGACCTAAGAACTGAACTGTTAAAAAGGATATGATTAGTGATATTGGGGGTTATGCCTATTGTGAAGAAAAGCGTCTGCTTCTCCTCGTCTCCCTTTCTCTGATTCTCTCCATTCTCAATAGCTTCTCATCCTTTCTTCTCTATCCTTTGTATTTCAGTTTAGTATCTCTAATTCCTGTAATAGTTTTGAGTTGAGTTGTAACTTTTTGTCACTGTTGAAGTAATAGAAGAATTGGAAAACTGGTTTATTACATTGGTGCTTTCATAGATCGTACTCCAGTGAACGAGGTGATACTAGATAGATTCAGCAGCGGCGATGCAACGCGATGGGTTTGTCGAGCTGAGCGATACTTCCACTTCCTTGGCTTCTCCGAGGAGCATTGGCTACCTCTCCCTTACTTCTACCTTGAAGGCGCTGCCCTCATTTGGTTCGACTGGCTATATCGAAACAAACAATTCTATGATTGGAACCATTTCAAGGAGAAGCTGCAGTTGCATTTTAGGACACAAACCTTCACGAGTCCGGTGCATATAGCAGAGCCCCAGGTGTGTCCTGTTCCTGTCCCTGCTATGAGCATTGTTCCGATCTTATATGCATTTGCATCTGATTTGGATGTCGGACACTCCGAGGCATACCAAATGTTCGATGAAAATCCACAAGGAGAATGGCCTCACTCACAAACTGTTTCATCTAGTGATGCCAAAGAATCATTAAATGAGTGTGTTCGTCATGACGAAGATGGTGAAGTTAAAGTATCGGCAACATCAATCATTGCAGAATCAGTGTTCAACACTGGAAACGATCATAAGACCTATGATGTGCACTCGAATGCACCCTTCATTGCCCCACCGATTGTGGTTGATGTACTAGCTAATCAATCAGCGGGGCTCCATTTTCAGTTAACTCAGGTGCTTGGGGGAACCACTCGATGGGCCGAAATTGATTTTTCAGTACCTATACAACCAACAGAATCCGCTGACAAGGAAGGTGAATGGCTCGAGAATATTGCGAACATAGTGTTTGATAAAAGTCTCTAGCTAAATGAGACCAAGCAGCAGTGCCATTTTGCAAATATGGCGCTTATTGAGACTGCGACATATGTTTTCTCTGAGATTTTATCTGCTCACTTTGACGAACCCACGGGGAATGAGGGAGTGGCATTACTTCTCATCCATACAACAGTAGATGATGAAGATGATAAGATTGTCGAGTTTTTCCCTTGCCTATTCAAACATCCCTCTTTAACCTTGGTGTTGGATGATTTTAGGGAGCTCGCGATGAACTTGACACATGTCTTACAGATTTGCAATTGGTTTGACACTAGGCAGCATGCTTCGAATGAAGTTGTTTTAATATTATTGATTGCAAAACGACGAAAGAGCTGTCACTTGTATTCAGCACATCGCAAGGGTGCAAGGGATAATGGGCTAATAATATGTAGTTATGTGGACAGTTGTTTCGCTGCTAGGCTGGTTTTAAGGGCTTGCTTTAATATGGTAGAGTTGTGTGTGTCTTCATTACTCAGACAAGTCCAGCTTATTGGTTATCCTAGTGGCTTTCAAGCTCTTGATGTTGCAGCTGTGTCAAGCAGATACAAATCGGTCTCATGGCGTGTTGCTCTCGTAAACTCTTTACAATTGCGACACTTTCCGATAAAGTTAATGGTCATAAAGGATTTATAATTTCACACCTTTTGCTATTGCGTCTAGCAAGCGACCACATGATTGATTCAACTTCTGCTCGCAACGAGAGGCATGACTTCATTGCTCCTGGTGCTAATTTCTTTATAACCATTCGTGCAACTGCCAAGGATCTTTGTGAGTGGGATCCAGGAATAAGTTTCAAGTCCAAGTCTCTAACAGGTTATACAGTGAATGGGGAGCCACTGTTATTGATGGGATCTACTGGCATGTTTTTCTTCTTTGCATATGCGTCCTCTATGACTCAAGTGTGGGATCCTGGAAAACAACGGTTGCATAATCTTTATTGGACTTGCTATTTTACTAGGCCAACAACTGACTTCATTGCTGATGCATTAGTCTTTTCTCCACATCTTGGTGTTGTTCCAGATGCTACTGGAAAAATTCACAAAGAAGGAACTGCACAAGCCTTTCAAGGTGTTCTAGTTGGACAAACTGGGGTAAATTTGAGAGCCCAAGTTACTTTTGCAGTGATTGTAATCTTCGATCCTGGAGGAGGCCCTTTGGATGCACCAATTCTTGAATACAGAGATGGTGTTCTTGAGGAAATCTTGAAAGCCAAAGCTAATCTGTCTATAAACAATGTACCTCTCTCTGTTGATAATGTTGATTTTCAAGCAACTATTCACTACTTAACCAAGTCAGAATATGGCTTGTCACTTTACGGATTTTATTTCCTCGTTGAGTCACGTTGCGCGGTTAGCATTAGAGTTAATGGTGCATTCCTTTTTGAGTCACATTTTGCGGATAGCCATAAATTTACTGGTGCACCAGGTGACATGCTGAGAAATATGAAAGGGGAGTGCAATATTGACTCCACTGCTTGTGTGGGAATACTTGAACCTCTAGAGCTTCAACTTGAAGTTAAGGGTGTATTTGAGTCTATAGTGGAGCATTTCAGCACTTTAAGTAGGAAATCCAACAGACAACTAATTACAATTGACCTAAGGGTAGTGATACGAGAGAATAAGGGTTGTCAAGGAAATTGTGCTTCTAGATCAAAGAGTTGCAATGGTTCACAAGATACAACTATGTACTTTAGATGTATTGGTTTCACCAACGATACATCTGCATTGATTGTGTTGAAAGCTAAATGGGATACTGAACAGTCCGCATATGATAGTGCAAAGTCGTTGTGGCCTTCATTGAGCAAGATCATCATACCTAGCATTGAAATCTCTGAAGCCTTACCATTTGTTGCTTTGCTGGTGATGCTAGTGGCACAACTTGCCCTTGTTATGGAGGGAGTTCTTGTTTTCATTTCTACTTGTGATAGAGATGAGCTCGCCACTGCAACTTACATTCCAAGGTTTGTGCTAGTCATTGATGTTGCTTCAATGACCATCATTACCCGTACTATTGTTGCCACTTATGGGAATGCTAATTTTGTCTTTGAATGCAAGTCAACTTGCCAACTAGTGGCATTTACACATGTCATTGTTTATATAGCTACATTTAGTCTACTACTGTTTTTCGTTGAAGGATTTCTTGACTCGAACCTTGAGGACAAGGTTCTTATTGAGGACGGGAGTATTGTTATGAATCAGCCCCAACCCAGTAAGGATAGCAACAAGGATGTTACAAAAATAACTGTTGGGTTGAGAAGAGCTATTGGGCCGAGAACAAGTAACTGGGTCAGGTTTATATGGAATCCGGGTTGAGTATTGGCCTAAGAACTGAACTGTTAAAAAGGATATGATTAGTGATATTGGGGGTTATGCCTATTGTGAAGAAAAGCGTCTGCTTCTCCTCGTCTCCCTTTCTCTGATTCTCTCCATTCTCAATAGCTTCTCATCCTTTCTTCTCTATCCTTTGAATTTCAGTTTAGTATCTCTAATTCCTGTAATAGTTTTGAGTTGAGTTGTAACTTCTTGTCACTGTTGAAGTAATAGAAATATTGAAAAAATGGTTTGTTACATTTCTTCCCTTCTGGAGAGAAGACTAAACCTCCTTTGATTTCCTTACATGTAGTAGTTAATTTCTCCAAACAATCACAAGAGTTTTCATCAATTTTCATCAACATTCTATACGTAAGTGTAATTTCTATTTAAACTTATTTTTTTCCCTGTGATTTCTTCTTCGATTTTCACTTTTTAGGCACTAGCTACTATATGCTTCATGTTCTTATATTGTGCCTCCTCCACTTGGTTGTTTTTATTACATTTTGATTTTTATGATGATGAACTTGAATCCTAAATGTTGTCAACCATTCAATCTTTGATCCTTTTTTATTTTAATTTTTAGATCCCTTTTCCCAAAAAAAACTCAAAAATTTACTCCATCCTTACTATACAATTTAAGTAGAGGACGGAGGACCCTGCACTTTATGGAGTCATATAGAAATTATTCATGTGAGGTTGTATTAAGAATTTTATTGATAATCGATTTATGTATTATTATCCGAGTGAGAAGGGAACAAAGTATACTAGAGTAACAATCCGGCCGGTCGTTTTAAGAATTTACACCATGTTCCCCTATTAACTGCATTTCCCATATTTGTTTCTGCTATTGTGAGTTGTCGGGAGGATTCGTTTTGGGGTTCGGAGTGTTTTGGGACACTTAGTCCCTAAACGAGAGTTTTAGCCTTAGAATTTGGACCGTAGTTGTAGTGTGAATACGGCCTCGAAATGGAATTTTGTTGGTTCCGTTAGCTCCGTTGGGTGATTTCGGGCTTAGGGCGTGTTCAGATTGTGTTTTGGAGGTCCGTAGCTTAATTAGGCTTGAAATATCGAATGTTGAATTTTTGAAGTTTCCGGTTCGATAGCGAAATTTTGATATCGGGGTCGAAATGGAATTCCGGAAGTTGGAGTAGGTCCGTTGTGTCATTTGGGACGTGTGTACAAAATTTCAGGTAATTCGGATGAGGTTTGATAGAGTTTTTTATCAAAAGTGGAAATTTAAATTTTTGGAATCCTTAGGCTTGAATCCGAGGGTGTTTTGATGATTCGATGTTGTTTTGAGTGTTCCGAAGGTTGGTACAAGTTTGAATAGTGGTATAGGACTTGTTCGTATTTTTGGTTGAGGTCCCGGGGGCCTCTGGATGATTTTGGAAGGTTGTCGGAAGAATTTGAAGTGGTTTGGAGCAGCTGAAGTTGCAGATCTCCTGTCATAACCGCACTTGCGTGAATGGGACCGCAAGTGCGGCGCCGCAGAAGCAACTGGGTGACCGCAGAAGCGGGATTTGGCCAGGCTCCAGAAACCGCAGGTGCGAGAAGGCGAACGCACCTGCGAGACCGTAGGTGGGGTATGGGAGTCGCAGGTGCGGAAATTGCTATTTAATGAAATGTCGTAGATGCAACTTGAGTTCCGCAGAAGCGGGACCGCAGGTGCGGTCCCAGAGCCACAGATGCGGTTTCACTGGTCAGAAAAGGGGAAGAACGAGGGGTTGAAATCAAAACTTGGAAAAATTGAATTGGGAGCTCGGTAGGAGGCGATTTTTTGGAGAGATTTTCAGAGGGAGTTAACTGGTAATGATTCTTAACTCCTTTTTTCTTATAACCCATTAATCTAATCATGAATTCATCATCTAATTTCGGATTTGGGATGAGAAATTGGAAAAAATTTGGAAAAGGTTCTTAGGCCTAATTTTGGGATTTTTATCAAGATTTTGATGTCGGATTGGAACAATTTCGGTATGTATGAACTCGTGAGAGTGTGAGGGTTCTGAATTTATAAATTTTACCCGATTTCGAGACGTGGGCCCGGGGGGCATTTTGGTCATTTTTCCTAATTTCGCGTATTAGCTTAGAATTTATTAGTTGAATTAGCGTGTTATTTACATTATGCAATTACTTTGAATAGATTTGGGCCATTTGGAGTCGGATACTCGTGGCAAGAACGTGGTATAGATTTGATTGAGCTGGTTCGAGGTAAGTGGCTTGTCTAACCTTGTGTGGGGGACATCACCCCTAGGATTTGGTATTTTTGTTATTTGAATGCCGTGTACGTGAGGTGACGAGTGCGTACACATGCTAATTGTTGGAAAACTATTTTTCATTAAGTAAATTAACTGTGTTTCTTTCTTCTTGAACATTACTTGTACTTTAAGCCTACTATGTAGTATAGGGAAGCATGCTAAAGTGAATTAACTGTCATATCTACTTAAACTGTCTACGTGAATTCTGTGCAGCATGTTAGAATAGAAATCTCTGTTTTCTTGGTATGGACTTGAATGAAATTGTGGATTCTTTCCTTGAGATTGTTGTGTTTTTATTTTGGAACTACGAATGAGTGTTCCGGGAGATTCCATGCACATATATTAATTTGGACTGTAGTGCGGGATACCGAGAGATCCCCAGCACTTATATTGAGGATACTAAGAGATCCTCGGGATACCGAGAGATCCCTAGCACATATATTGAGGATATTAAGAAATCCTCGGGATACCGAGAGATCCCCGGCACATATACTGAGGATACTGAGAGATCCCCGAATATTTATGTTTGGGACTACGGGACGGGATCCCGGGAGATCCCCTGTCGATATTTCTGTGTACTGAGTGTAAATTGTCTGTGATTTCTTCTCATTTACTGATATTGTTTTGATTATACTATTGCACATTACACTGTCTTACTTTGCCTTATATATTGATAACCGGTAGAGCCCTGACCTTCCTCGTCACTACCCGATCGAGGTTAGCCTTGGCACTTACTGGGTACCGCTGTGGTGTACTCATACCCTTTCCTGCACATGTTTTCCGTGTGCAGATCCAGGTACATCGACTCAGTCATATCGTGAGCGAGGCGAGGCGAGCTCTAGAGACTTTGAGGTATATCTGTCGCATCTGCAGACCGAGGAGTCCCTGTCTACTCTCTCTTTTAGTCATATCCCTTCTGCACTTTTTCTTTTATTTAGACACTCTGGAGTTAGAACACTTGTAGTTATTCCACAGCTTGTGATTTCATGAGATTCCGGATTTTGGGAAATGTAGTTTCAGTTTGAGAGTTTGTAATGTATATGCCGAGCAGCATCTTAGACGCTTCATTATGTTATTTTGCAGTTTTGGCTAGTTTTATTCTGTTGTTTCTTTTTTCGCAATTTTTTAGGCTTACCTAGTCGTAGACACTAGGTGCCGTCACGATAGTTCATGGAGGGCGAACTGGGGTCGTGACAACTAGGCGATTGTCCTATTAGAGTTTGTTGCTTACTAGTTCGTTGATAATCTTTTCTCACTCTCATGTTTCGTAATATTAATTTTTTGCTTAGAATATTCAGGATATTTCAGAAAAATGATCCTGAAGTTTACTTGTTATTTCCTTCTTTGTAGAATTTAAGTTTAGAGATATGATTCTTTTGTAGATTCTAAGTTCAGAGATATGACCTTAGCACTTCCAAACATTAGCTTGAAATTAGGTCCTGGATATTAGTTTGTTACTTTAAATATTCAGGAGTAGAAACAGTCATGAAGTTTACCTGTTATTTTCTTCTTTGTAGGTTAGTGGATATATATATATATATATATATATATATATATATATATATATATATTTTACCGTGAAAATGGTAATAACAATTAAATTTATTGATGGGACTCTAAAAATACGTGATCTATTTTTATGCTAGTCATGGTGCGGTTGATGCTGTGAGTGTGTGGTTTGAGGGTGAGACACGAGCTAAAATAAAGCAGTAATCGAACCAAGAGATAGCCGTTTGGGGCCTCGAGCTGGTCGATTTGGGGCCTCGAGGTTGAGTCTCGAGCTCGGGCTCGAGCTATCGGGGGAAATCGGGGAAGGGCTAACCGATGCAATAATATTAAAGGAGGCTCTTTATAGCCAATGATAAGCAATAAGCAAGCAATGAATATGGAACAAGTATGAAAATAATAGGATAGAACAACAATGTCGAGAGAGTATCTTTGAGAGAAAGAGAGAGAGTTATCATATATTTCATGTAGAATCTTTGAAGCAACATCAGTTTTCTAAAATAGTAAAAATTCCCTTTATATAGAAGGGGGGAAACTTAAACGGTAAGGAATCCTCTAGCTGTAAGGGTGTGGAGATGGGACGGCTGGAAATGACACCTCGAGTAGGGCTCAGAATAGCCTGGCTATGTTTTGTCAGACTTAGCCGTGACAGATTTAGCCGCATTTTGGGAACTCCTACTTCTGCTTTAGCCCCGACCATCATCCCCTTAAGACCGGATGTCGATGGGTTCCGAGGGAGAAGACTCGAGCGCACCTTTGCAGCCTCGACGCTTCGAGGCGATCTTCCAAAATGCTTTAATGACGGGAAATTGGACCCTTCGATTTTGCCGTACACAGATAGTCTCCGCATTTTCTAGCTCGAAGTGATAGAAAATGAATTTGAGCTTCTTCCTCTTCAAATGTTTTTGTAATCAACATCGGTCGCGAGATGCTGGGGCGCGATACGCACGTAGCCCCTGAAAATCTCCGTATTGATTATGGCAACTGTTTGTCTTTTGGCCTTCTTTAATGCGTACGCAGAGCTTTTATAAATACTCCTCTTTCCTCCTTATTTTCTTTTTAGTCATCGCACTTACAAACCCAGAAAAGGCCTGCTCATTCCTTGTTCTTGCACTCTTCTTCTCCTTTCGGAAATGAGGCTGCGGTTTCGTCATCTTCACTTTTATCTCAAGGTGAAGTGGCCACACCTCCCCGTGTTGAGGAATGTGTCCCCGAACCCTTTGCGATGACTTCTGATTTCAAGGTCGAAAGACCTTCCTCGAAGCCAGAGTGTTGCGAACCGGTGAAAACCGACTGCCACTGGGGAGATACTGTGCTTGTGTAGGTTCCTGCCCGGGAAGAAGATATTACGACATACAAGGCTGGCTTTCTAAGTGTGTATACTTATCCATTCACCTTAGGGTCTGTGGGGCCGTCCTCGACCCTGATCGACCCCGTAATTCTCTATTTCTATCTGCGGTATCAAGTAACCCTTGGCCAAGTTCATCCTTCATTCTGGCGCGTGGTTTATATGATCAGGCATTACACAAACATGGTCGGCGAAATGCCCTTTACCTCAACCACCTGATCAGGATGTATAGCCCTCATCTTCTCCGTGGGGGTTTAATCAAGCTACGTTGTCAAGCCTCGAGGTCTCTCTTCGCCTGCACCGACGAACCCGGGAATAGAGGATGGGTAACCAATTTGTTCGAGTGAGGACTTCCGACCTGATTCCGGTGGAAAAGATGCCGTTTCCCGAGAGGTGGAACGCGGGGCGTAAGTAGATGCGCTTTCTAGACTTCCTTTGCTTCTTTTTGACAATGTCTTTCCAAGCATCTAAGCTTTCTTCTCGTATTATTTCAGCCATAGCGACCTATCCTGGCGCGGTTCCGGATCTCCGGGATTGGGTCGGTCGCCTGTACTCGATCTGACCATATGTCGAGCGAGTGTGGCGCGATTTATCCCGAGCTCGGTGGGAGGCCAAGGACCATGGTAAGCTCCGAAACCTAATGTGGCCGCATTCTTTTATCCAAATTGCTATTTTGTCGTCCCCTATGTTTCGTATTTTGCCTCTGCATTTGTACAGGTCTGGGGGAGGCCCCTTTGGCGAAGGAAGCATTGTCTGCCGAAGGGAACACCTCGGTGCCCGGCAAGAGGAAGAGAATGCAGGGGGATCCGTTGGGCGGGCCGTCGGAATTCAAGAAGGTTAAGGCGAAAAAGTTTGGGGTCGACCCGGCAGCTCTGACTCTAGAAATGGCGGAAAACCTTCGAGCTGAAAGTGAGGGGGAGAGTAGCTTCTCGGCGGCTCCCGAGGAGCATTTAAACTTGGCCAATCCTTGGGCCGTAGGGGCGGAGGCTTCTGAACCGGAGCTTGGTGCCGTTGTGGTTCAGCTTCGTGTCGGGGAGACCATGGACGGAGTATCAAGCACTACCCCCGAGTTAGCGGGCGGCCCGATTTCTCCTCGAGTCGAGGTGCTCTTGATAGGTAGTTCGGAGGGGCCTAGCCCTGAGGCCCTAGGTGAACGGGGGGTAGATCATACCAATGCCATGGCTGTGATTGATTCTCCTCGGGGGATGGTTCTTCCGTCGCGGGGTGTGCGGGACGGCCAGCACGAAGGGCCCCCCGATGTAGGGGTACCAGTCGGAAGCAGAGATGCGTATGATTTATTGCCAATAGCTCGCAGGGGAGCTCCTGAGGTCGATGCTTCACTTGTTTTTGACGAAATGGGCAGACGTTGTGAGAGGGTAACTTCCGTTAACTCTATCTGCCACTCTGGGCTGCTTCCGATCTTTGGTTTTTTTCTAACTTAACTTTTTTCGTGGCCTTTGGCCAAAGTGCTTTATAGCCAGGTTTTCACCCGATACCAGGACGAGGCGACCCGCCGCGAGTGTGAGAAAGCCTCTCTTACCGAACAGGTCTATCCGTCTTCTGTTTATTATTTTCTGATTTTTGTTGGTTTTCAGTGCTTTAGCATCTTGTATCCGCTTTGTGCAGTTTGAGAAGGAAAATGCTTTGCTGAAGGAGGAGCTTCGGGCCAGAGATGCCGAGATTTCCGATCTTAGACGGTATGTAGGGGAGATAACTTTCGAGAGAGAGGCCCTCCAGGGGAAGGTGACTTCAATCGGTCGTCAGCACCGGGATGCGGAGGAGGACAGCGATAAGTATAGAGGTCTCCATTCCGGGCTGGTGGCCGCACTTTCAAGGATCAAAGCCAAAGCTGAGGCGCTTCTATCTTTTCATGGGGAGGAAGCTATCTCCGCAAGCGCTAGGGGTGTGCACTCGAATCAGTTTATCGATAAATCGAATCGATTATTCGTTATCGGTTTATCGATTTATCGGTTTATCGATTTATCGATTTCGATTTCGATTTCGAAATTTTTCTTATCGAGTTATCGAATTCGATTTCGATTTTGTCCTCTTCGATTATCGGTTTATCGATAAACCGATAAGCAATACTGAAAAAAATTAATTTTTTTTTTAAATTTTTTTTAATTTTTTTTAACCCTTATTCTATAATACCCTTTCCTTTATCCTAAGTCCCTAACCCTATTATTTCATCTATCACATTTAAGGAATGATCATATTTAAAGCTCAAGGGAATGAAGTTCAAATTAATAGAAAATAGAATTAGCCGTGATGATGTATTTTTATTTTTTTATACCGTTGGAGTGTTGGTGTCACGACCCAAATCCCCGCTCTGGTCGTGATGATGCCTCTTGTGAAGACAAGGCGAGCCAACTAACCCATATCGCCTTTTCAAAAATAGTTAAACATGAATAAGCTGTCTAAATATGATTTAATAATATTAATTAGCGGAAGTACAACCCAAACACAGCCCAAACCGGCGTGTCACAAGTCACGAGCATCTATAAGAGTCTAAATACCACTACAAGGCCTGAAATATACAAAGTAGGATTTATAAACAAAAGGAAGAAATGCGGTGCCGCGGACGCTGGCAGTCACCTCGCTCAACTCCGATAACTTAGCCTCCAATCAGCTCAAAACCCGCTACCGGGTGAACAATTACCTGCATCTGCACACGGGGTGCAGGAAGTAAAGTGAGTACTCCAACTCAGTGAGTAATAAAGGTAAATAGTAACTGAGCGGTAAGAAATCACGTAAAACAAACCGTCATGCTGTATAGAGCAGTGCAAAACCCTTTTTAGAAAACGGTGAAGCTGTGAAATCCTTAGGAAAACATCTTGGCTCAGTTTAAACCTCTTTTGGAAATAACTTGTTCAGCGGTTACGCAATTGAATGCAAAACCATAGTGCAGATAAGCACAGAAATTCGCCCCTCGGGCACAACACTCAGTTTTTAAATAATGCCAGGCAATCAGGTAGGTATTGCATGAAGTAGCACAGACAACAGATAATGGCAGACAATGAAAATAAAGTAAACACATAGAACAGTACCAGTACCGCTGCGGCATGCAGCCCGATCCATATATCGTTGCGGCGTGTAGCCCGATCCATTTATCGTCGACGGCGCTCACTGGGGGTGTGCAGACTCCGGGAGGGGCCCCTTACGGCCCAAGCACAATATCAAGCCATCTCGTGGCATCAGCTAGGCCCTCGGCCTGATATCAATATCAATATAATATTGCTGCGCGTGCAGCCCGATCCATACTCAGTCCAGAAATCACATAAGCCCCTTGGGCCATAATAAAATAGTAGTTCTCAGCCCAAAACATCATTTGAAATATCATTTAAGTTTCAAATCTAAGTAAAAGTGGTTGAGTTTGTAAAACAGTATGAGACAATAGGACTGAGTTCAAGTAATAAGTCAAAATAGTGAGAAAGCAGTGATAGCAATCCCCCGAAGGGTTCAAATAGTTGGCACAAAGCCCAAATATGACAATTAGTCACAAAAATGATGATATCAAATAAGCTTCAATCAATTACGCGGTAAAAACATCACTCGGGACGGACCAAGTCCAAATCCCCAATAGTAAACGACCCCGCGCTCATCATCAAGCGCGTGTCTCACCTCAATGTAGCACTACGATGTGCAAATCCGGGGTTTCAAACCCTCAGGACATCATTTACAATCATTACTCACCTCGAACCGGCTACAACTCTAGCTCGCGACGCCTTTGCCCCTCGAATCGGCCTCCACACGCGTCGAATCTATCCAAAATCAGAACGAATACGTCACAATATGCTAAGGGAACAAAGCCCAAGCGAAAACAATCGAAAAAATATCAAAAATCCCAAAATTAGCAAAACCCGAGCCCCGGGCCCACTTCTCGAAACTCAGAAATTTTTACATCAACGGGTTCCTTATCTCCTCACGAGTTCATACATACCAAAAGTTCCCAAATCCGACCCCAATTGGTCCTACAAATCCCCAAATCAAATTTCAAAATCCCAAGCCCTAGATCTCCATTTTAGCCTTTCATTTCCTTTAATTACAACCCTAAATCCATGAAAATCTACCATAGAATTGAGTTTTAGGTCCAAAAATCCTTACCTCAACGAAGTCTCTTTGATTCCTCTCTTCAAAATCGCCCAAAGCTCCCAATTCCGAGTGCAAAAATGGTTAAACCCTTCAAAAATCGCGAAGGAAGACATAACCGCATCTGCGGTCCAAAAATCCGCTTTTGCGGTACCGCATATGCGGTCAATACGCCCGCTTCTGCGGATTTCATTAAACCGGCCTAAGCCGCATCTGCGAGCCTTTTCCGCATTTGCGCTTCCGCAGATGCGATCCCCTTAGCCGCTTCTGCGGTCTAGCTCGCCTGACCCATTTTCGCTTCTGCGATGAAACGCCCGCATCTGCGGCGCCGCATCTGCGGTCCACAAGCCGCAGATGCGAAAATACCAGAAGTAGCAAATCTGAAGCTGCAACACAAATTCCAATTTTTTCCCGCTAACCATCCGAAATCAACCCGAGGCCCCCGGGACCTCAACCAAAAGCACAAACATGACCCAATATCTTATTCAAACTTGTTCCAATCATCAAAATACCTCAAACAACACCAAATCCACCAATTCACATCGAATTCAAGCCTAAATTTTCTAAAAAAACTTCTGAAACACGCTTTTGATCAAAAATCCAACCAAACCACGTCCGAATGACCTGAAATTTTGCACACACGTCCCAAATGACATAACGAAGCTACTGAAACTCTCGGAATTCCATTCCAACCCTCGGATAAAAATCTCACCTATCAACCGGAATTCGCCATAATACTAACTTTGCCAATTCAAGCCAAATCCTTCCACGGATCCAAAATGCATTCCGATCGCGCCCCTAAGTCATAAATCACCCCACGAAGCTAACCAAATCATAAAAATTCCGATCTGAGCTCATATACAAATAAGTCAACCCTTGGTCAAACCTTTCAAATTCAAAGCTTTCAACTGAGACTGTTCCTTGAAATTCATCCCGATTTTCCTGAAAATCAAAACCAACGATCTACATCAGTCATAATACATTACACGGGGCAAGTCATGCCCGGGAACTGGCGGTCAAAGTGCAAAAGCTCAAAACGACCGGTCGGGTCGTTACATCCTCCCCCACTTAAACACACGTTCGTCCTCGAACGTACTCAAAGTTGTTTTAAAAGCCAACCAATAGCTCTATAACCTTACCATGCATATAGCCGGGGGTGATCCCACGTCACCCTATCTCGTATAGGTCCGAATACACGTACTAGCTGAAATTACACAATCCAATCTAGCCCACAAATCATAGAACCACATTTCCACTATCGATATCATCCACAAGACCAAAATCTCACATCTATCCTCTGAATAAGCCCGAACCAGCTGTAATAACCCATACCTGCAACCTCAGGTACAATTACATGATAAACCACATAACTTTAACGCTCGTAGCAATAACTTCTATTCACAGCAACTGTACCCAACACACAAATACCGATAGAAAAACTCTTATCAACTATGTCTCATTCCAACACTTTCATATACTGCCAACGATCAATGAAACATGCAATAAACCATAACTATTTCTCAGATCAACCATTCATGAAGCAATTTCTCCTCTGGCAATTACCATAGCAATTTTTTTTAGCCGAACCTCGATATTAACCTTCCAACATGCTGAAATCGAATCCGAACGTATTCATTAATGATCCCAATGATCTCCTCTAATCCAACACACTACTCTGGTGACATGACACGTCAATAGAGGCCTAAGCCACAACTAGCATAATACGCGCACCAATATGCAACGGTCCGAACACACTCAAATCATGAAAATGGTTCAAATGAAAGAGCTGTACCACACGCTCACCAGTACCACCACAACACAAGGTTGAGAACCTGTCTCACATCATAGAATAGAACACACGAATCTAACCCGCAAGGTCATATCTCCACATAGCCTCGCTGCAATGCACGATCCTATCCAAACACTGCTCCACATGAGACATCTCAAGTCACTATGCCCGAAATTGACAACCACGCACAATTTGATGCCTGAAACCAAAGCGAATCATCACACCCTCGGTGAAACAAGTAACATATACCACGCAAACCCGATAGAACATAACCGATACGCCACCCACCGAGCAACACCCAATCACTTTTCCCGCTCGACTTCCACTAAGAACCCCAATAGAACCGCACCATATGTGCCCATAACCAACAAATCATAACGTCTCGCAACACAGGAAGGCCACTCATAGATTTCCCCAGATCGCCAACAAGCTCAATAACGATCGAATCAACCTATCCCTCAACAATACGATTCGGGGCCAACCAAGCCGACCCAAGCTAGAACACGCATCCACATTGGCCTGCCAACGAACTCATTATCAAGGAAGCCTGAAGCTGCTCCTTCCACTACTATAACTCCTGCCGGAGCCGTACGATACGGTGCCCGGCACCAAATCAATACCGAAATTCACAACCTCGCCCGACGACATGCCCGGCCACAAGAACCACATCCGAAGGTCCTTCAACACTGGAACTGAATCAATAGTAAAAACTTCTGCACTGACATCTATCACAAGGGCCCAATTAAGAAAAACAGTTCTTTCCAACCATCCGCTGGGTCTTTGGAATATAACCCACTCTACTAGAACACAATCCAACGCACCTCGCCACTCATCCCGTGGCATTTTCGGCATAGCCCATAGCGTAATAGTCCAGAATAACCCGACACTGAGACAACCAGTCTGAACTCCAACATCACATCCAGAATCTAACATACCAGCAAATAAAGATCCACTCGAGCCTCCAAATCCCGATAGCCGCTAAACGGTGCCGATACACACGATCCATAACTACAACATAGCCTGAATATGAGAACTCCCAGTCTCCAACTCGATATAGCACACGAATCATCGTACTTGAATCCCAATTTCGCCGTCCGAAAGCATACCACCTTAAATACCTCATCATCCCACGATAGATACTCTAAAATTTCCATGTGCCACCAAGCAAACCCGAATATCACCAGTCGATCTAACAAGAAAGTGCCGCAATATTACCGAAGTGCCATCAACTTAATCACATTACCCTTTTTCTGAACATATACTATCGTCAAATCACTTCCAATTAGAAATATCATTCCCTTAACTATCTGAGGCTACCCGCTGCTCAAGAGTTTTATGAACTCCCTTTCAGAACTGAACTGTAGCCTAACACACGCAAGTCTCGGTCCTCCACAACATACCGCATATACCATACCCTCTGAGGATAACATGAAAACTTTATCTCCCTTCCGAGCCACAGACACCTACGCACTCAACTAGTCAAGAACTTTTCCATTGGTCCCATCTAGAAGAAAAATCACTACACATCCCCTGCTTCGCATGCCCGTAGAAAATATACATCTCCAAACCACGGTAAAACCCAACAAGAACTCTCTCCCAATCCATTTGGACAACTAAACTGCCAGG
>NW_017676136.1:35921-51356 GCF_001879085.1 Nicotiana attenuata | reverse complement strand
AAATGAGTGCTTAGCTAAATTTCTTTATTGTTTAAATATATTTTGTTGTAGTTCATATGTAAAAAATAAATCCTTGGTTGATCAAACACTCTTTATTCATGTGTTATTTGTCTTTACTATCTATTATAGTTTTGATGCATATAAAATGAGATGTTTCAAGTAGGTTGCAATGTGCTTAAAGACTCCTTTTGCACCTTTGCAATTCTGGCCAGTTTATGATAGGCTATTCTTTAAAAAAAATAACAAAAGAGCCATGCTTGAAACCTTTATTTATTGTGATAAAATTCAGATTTTACTTGTGACCATCTCTGCTAGGATTTTAGATTTTTTTTGGTAGAAAGTGGCTAGATCTTAAATAGGTGTTTGAAATTGCTAGTTAAAAATAAGGGTTAATGGCTTAGAACAAAAGAGGCCAGACTCGCAATTTACCCCAGGTGGGCTATCTTAGTAAACCAGCATTTGAAATTCATTGGGCTTTCAGCTTATGCCCATTTTCGGAGCTCAATAATGGGCCAAGGCATATTCTGTCCAATAGGCCCAATGCCTTTAAGAAGTCTATAAACATTTTGTCCATTTATTTTATAGATGTTGGCTCAATACCATAACTAAATAAGCAAATTGGCCCACTTTCTCAATAAATAAATAGCTGGCCCATCTTCTAAAATCCATAAGCTGGCCCATTTCTCCTTTTAACAAGAAGTTGGCATATTTCTTTAAAAAAGATTGAGTTGGTCCAACATTTATTTTCACAATTTTTCCAACCATAAGGCTAGAAGATAATAATAGAAATCAGATTTCTGTTATTAATTAATTAACACATTTTCTTTTTTATTAGTTGAATTGCTAGGCAATCAGTAGGCACGCTTAAATCTTTTCATTCACGGATTCGCTTGCGTGGCGTGATATTTAACATTCAATAATTTAATTCACTAATCTCTTACTATATCTATAGTTTTAGTTAAATTTCTAATCCTTTCACCATACTCGCGGATTCGCTCGCGTAGCGCGATAGTAACTTTTTAATAGCGATAGTAACCTTTTAATAAATAATTTTCTCAAAAGCACAAATACAGTAATTTTTTCTGAAAATAATAGCGTGCTAATAATCCTTTGTCATAACTGCGGATTCGCTTGCGTAGCGCTGTTACGACAAAATTAATAAAATTCGTTTTGGTCGCATATTCGCTTTCGTAGCGCGGTTAGGACAATTTTATACTATTTATATCATATTTTTTTTAACAACTTTAATAATTAAAAGCGGATAGGTAAAACATGAAAATACATATAAATCACAGTTTGTCCAAAATTAGCTCAAGCCAAGTTTTAAGTCAATAAAGCGACCGTGCTAGAACCACGGGACTCGGGGAATGCCTATACCTTCTCCCCGGTCAACAGAATTCCTTGCCCGAACTATGTTTTCGCGGACCGATAAAAATAGAGTCAAACTTTTCTTTGACTAGGGATTCAAATAAAAGGTGACTTGGAACACCGAAAACCAATTCCAAGTGGCGACTCTATAAATAAAATAATCCCTACTCAAATTTGTCACTTCAATTGGAAAAACTCTTTAACCCACCATAATATCCATACACATACATATATTTCGGGGGTGGGAAAAAGGGGTGTGACACCTAAAATCGAATAACAGTTGAATTTACATGTTGTTTTAAGGATACGTGATATAACTTGGTACAAATTAAGAGAATAGATTAATATTGAAATGACGATAAAAGAATAAATGCAAACCACACGAATCGAATAGCCTTGGCCCTCGAGTTCAATCACCCTTGAACCAAAAATGTTTTAATTGGCGTATGAACAGAGTAACTAGATAAAAAAAGCTATAAAATGACAGTATATTGCTTTATGTTGCGTAAAAATAATCTGTTTTACAAATGATCATACCCCCTTTATATAGTATGGGAGTCCTGTTCTTGATACAGTTCTATATGATGTAAGAAATCTCACGATCGCTTACCTAATCGGCCCATCCATGATACGTGCTTAGATTTTTGTCGTGATCTATAACCTATCGCGCATATTTCATCCTTCTGTTATTCGGCTTAGAAAATTTACCTCGATCATGCTCGGTCTCTATCTTGCTCGATATCGATCTTGATCTTTCTCTGGGTCACGAGCTCGACGATCTAACTTTGCATCATGGTTCGATATAACACGAGGTCGGACCTTAACCTATCATATTTCAGTCTCGATTAGTCACACAAGGGGCAAGCTTGATTTTTACCGTATACAACTTATTTTATTATTTTAAAGTGTGCAAACACTTAAGTATCAATTACATTGAACAAGGAAACACAATACACTAAAACAAAAAAATTAATCCAGCTCGGTTCGGACCCGATAAGCCCGAACCCGGAATATTCCAGCCCACTACCAGCCTGCAACCCCAGCCCTCTAACCAGCCCGTCCAGTAAAGCACCTTTAGTTCAAACGAGATATGAGAGATACCATACTCTGTCTAACAACTGATTCCAATAATTTTGTATTGGTCTCAAATACACACACAATCATACATATTCAATAAGTAATAGAGTAATAAGGTCCGCTGAACTTACATAAACTTGTCGTTAATGGCTTACTAATTTCAACTAAATTTGTTTGACTTAGTAAAGCTGCCAGAGTTTAGTTTTTGTTATTACTCTGCTATGATGGAAATTAAATTAGTTATAAGACTATGACAATAATGAATTGATGTTAAGAGTTTAATTCAGTAAAGATGAGTATTCCAGGTTGTGGCTGGTTCACCAATCCTTTGGAGTTCTTTCTATTCTCCCTTAAATTTGAATTACCTAAAGTTGCTAATTAATTAGATTAGAATCACTCGTAGTATTCTCCCGAGTTGCGTACTCTGAATAAGTTAACACTAATCTACCAAGAATGCATTGCAGTCATGCTATATAAATAAGAGCAGTGACTAGGTATATTCCCATTCTAAACCATAAATCTGCACCTTAATTCTTGAGATAAGATAACTCTCTTTAACTCGTCTCTAATTTAAGAACATCTTTCCCAAGCATAACGTAGATAGTTGACAGTACTTAATTAACTATCGGCGAAAAAATCAAGCAATTATGTGAAGGGTTAAAGAAATAACTATATAATGGAATGTTAAGAATTAAGGGAGAACTTACTTTTAAACATCAATATTCATGGCTAACCGCTACCCTAAAATTATCGAACTTAGTCACGCATAGTCATAACAATGTTTTGAATGATAAAGTTACTAAGAAAAAGTAAAAGAAAATTGAACAAGACGATCCTTGCACCAAAGTTGCTACACGCAGTCAGTTTCGTCTCTAATATATCTCCCCCCCCCCCCCCCCCCCCAACAAATAAAAATTGGTTTGTGAACCTTTCGTACTTGTTAGGATCGTGTAGGACTAAAAATATCTCTTCTTTCATGCTACGAGAATTTTCCTGGCTCGGGCGCCCTGGGCACCGCAGATCGGTGGCCCCGTCGGTGAGTTTTATTGTTTCTGGTTCCGTCCCCCCATGCACCATTGATTGTAGCCTGGGTAGTGGCCTTGTGCTACTGCTCTTGCCCTCTACCTCCAGCACTTCAAGAACCACGGGTTAGTGGCCTGGGCACTGTCCTCAGCTTCTGCTTTTCCTTATTGTTCCTAGTGATCCAACCATTGAGAATTGGTGGCCTGGATGCTAAATTTGGACCTCTTCTATTTTACTTTACTTTTAACTTTAACTGGTGCACGTTCACTTCATTTCACTCTTGAGTTAATGTTTTCACATGTGAACATCAATATTAAGCTTCATGAAGCACAACACACATTATAATTAATGATAATAGAGCAAAATATGAGGCAATTAACACACAAAAATCAATAGTTTTGGCTAAACATCAACACCCTATATTTAAGCTCTTGCTCATCCTGGAACAACCTAAAACTTCACTATCTCAAAGATGCAACACAAGACACTACAATGTAAAGGAGCATATCGCATTTAAATAAACTACACCTATGATCATGGTTGATACCAACAATTAAATATTGCATATGCAATATCGACACACTTCCCAACTGTAACATGTGAAAGTGTCGTTAAACAATTCAAAGAATTCAAACAACATGCCCATAACCACCTCACCTCAAAGATCGACTCATCGTCAGTAAGCATTCTTGACTTGCTCTGTGATACCAACAAGAGAAGTCTAACAATATCAGATATCTATTATAAAATAATGTGCCCTCACCACAAAATTAGAGTGGTAATAGTCTACACATAAGAATAAAAACCGCTCGCTCTCACAAAGAATTCCATGTGCCTCCTAAGGTCATACCTTAGTCTTTCCCGTAGTGTAGAACTCGACTAATCTAATCCTTTCAAATCTAGGATCAAATAGAACTTCACGTGTTGTAATGTAGACAAAGTTTGTTATGACCCAAATCTCACTGGAATCATGATTGCACCTAACCCAACCCACTAGGCAAGCCAACCAGTATAAACACAGCTCGGACTGAATACAACTATCCCTAAGAACTGCTAGTAACAGTCGTGAGCTACTATGGTTAAGAAGTACAACATTTGTGAGAAGCAAAGACTTCATCTGTTTGGAATGTTAACAAACAAAAATACATGTCTTAAACTACCATGAACAAAATGGTAGATTATAACTGTCATGATCAAAAATTCCATCTCAGGTCGTGATGGCGCCTAGCCGTACTTGCAAGGCATGCCAACCACAAACAACAATATAGAGTCCAATTTTCTTTAATTAACAGAGTATATCATGATAAAAGCTGGAATAAGCTCAAAGTAGTAGAATATCTAATATAAGTATAACACGGTCTAAACGCGACTAAAATAGTACAACCCCCAAGAACTAGATGACGTAACTACACAAGCAAATAATGAATAATACAACTCCGAATACACAATCACAAGTGTCTATATGAAAGGAGATAGACAAGAGATAAATAAAGACGAGGACTCCATGTGCTACGAATAGAACAGTATAGTAGCTCACCACGAAGTATCCAATAACAAGCTCCTACTCAACTCAAAGGGTAATGTAATTCTATTTTTAGAACCGGCACAAACGTGTGCAGAAGTGTAGTATGAGTACATCACAACCGGTACCCAGTAAGTATTAAGTCTAACCTCGAAGAAGTAGTAGAGACGCTAGATGCATCCGAATACATACTGTTGATACCCAATTTTTCCCCATGTATGTTATATACTCAAAATATTCTCAAAATAGTATGTGTATGCATACATAAGCATGCCCAAGAGTTTTGGTATTTTTCTCTAATTCTCTAAGATTCGTAAAATCGATTTATTGTCTATTTTAGCAGTACAAAATACCATAATTATTTTTAAAATTACCTTTTTTTGTGAATAATTTATTTCCATCCTCATATTTACACCAAAATATAATAAAGGTGATTTTTGCATATTTTTTACAAATTTATTTGATATTTTTAAACTAAATTGCATAGCCTATATTATTATTAATGACATTTTACAATTATAAAATTATTCTGAGTATTTTTAGATAAATGTTTATATATTATTAATTAGTTCTGTGCTTTTAATTTTTTTTTAAAAATCATTTTAGCTATTTTTATATAAATTAAAGGGGAGAAATTGGTTATTTAATACATAGCCGTTTCCAATTGCAATTGTAGCCTCAATTTAACCCCCCAATTCCACCTCTAATCAAACGACCCAATTTCAAATTCCAACCCAAACCCACAACCCGTTTTTAGACCCGCCCGGTTCCTCTTTTAATCTTGGCCGTTGATCATTTTGATCAACGACCATGATCCGTTCTTTCCTTTTTAATTTCCATACCCCCCTAACCCTAATCTATTCTATCAGATACGCCGCCTTTGAACTCTAATCTCTCAAACTCTCTCTAGCTCTCCCCGGAACCCTAGTTTCCCCCTACCTTGTTCCACCATGATTTCACCGGCGTCCATGGCTTCTCAGGCCATGGACAGCCTATACACACCTCCTATAGCTCCTGCATGCCTGTTGTTCGAAGGATCGAGGCCAGACCTCGAGGGTCTTCACTCAGGCCTTCATTGATTCGAAGACTCCGGCCATCTCCGGCCTTGCTCCGGTGGCTCTTGGTCTTTTGAGCCTGTTTATGATATTATCCGGCTTAGATCNGCAATGTCAAGGTTTAGTTTTAAAGGGAAGGTCATAAATTTTGAGATAGCATGGACGGTTTGCGATGTTTAGATGAATGCTATAACTACTGGGTATTGCCTGAGAGGGTGCGCATCTCGGAAGGCGCACTGAGTTTTGACTTACAGACGCTTTATTGGTATTGCGTTACTCGCCTGGTTGATTGACTGCTAATATTTAGATTTTGCTATGTGGCACAGAAAACTAATAGAAGTATTCCTCGTGGGATGATGGTGTATAAGAGATTTGTTAGACATTCAGGAGGTAGAGCTGGGATCAGATATGGTGATTCGTATATTGTTGATACCCAATTTTTCCCTATAATATTTTTAAAATGCATGTATGCCTTCAAAACTATGCATTAGCATCAATTGTCATTTTTCCATAATTTCTACATTTTTAGGAATTTTTAATTAATTTATCCCATCATTTTTATTTATATAAACAATCACTAATTGCATCACAAATGATTTTATTATAATTTTGTGGCTTAATTTATCATTTGAATTTGTACTAAGTTTTAATTATTTCACTAATAGCCGCATTTGTATTTTTGGGGTTATAACTGCAATTACTTTGCAATTATAGCCCATGCATGCATTATTACATTATTTTACCAGAAAATAGCCTTTTATATTTTTAAAATATTAAGTAATTATTTTAAAACATTTCTAGGCATTAAAGTCATTTTTATAATTTATTAACTATTTATTAAAATTGTTTTAGCAACTAAATGGGTATTTAACAAATGACCCCTTTTTATTATCGGACCTAGCCTAATTAAACAGCCCAAATCCCTAACCCACTAAGCCAGGCCCAAACCAACTACCCCTTGCCCAATTAAATCCTACCCGGCCCCCAAACCCTCTAAATCCTGGCCGTTGTTCATAGAGATCAACAGCCACCATCACTTCTTACCTTTTTTAACCAAACGACCCCCCCCCAAACCCTAGCCATTATTCACAAACGTCCGCCATAGAATCCCTAATCCTCTCCGTCTCTGTGAGACCTAAACCTAACCGTAGCCGCCGTCGATTTTTCTTTAAAGAGTTTTTTGTTTCTTCACTATCCAATTTTTAGCACTACGCTACTTTAGGTTTTCAGTTTCTTTGATTTCTGTTATTCGAATCCCTGTATGTTTGAAGTGCTTTCTGTTTCCGTGGCTATTTCTTTAAAGTTCTTTTAATGATCCGATCGGTCGTTTTGAGCTTTTGCACTTTGTTCGTCAGTTCTCGGGCATGAATTGCCCCGCGTGATGTATTATGACTTACGTAAATCGTTGGTTTTGGTTTTTAGGGTAATCGGAATGAATTTGGAAGAACAGTTCTCGGTTTGAAGCTTGAAATTTGAATGGTTTGACCAAGAGTTGACTTGTTTGTATTTGATCTCGGATTAGAATTTTTATGATTTCGTTAGCTCCGTTAGGTGATTTGGGACTTAGGAGCGTGATCGGAATGCATTTTGGAGGTCCGTGGAAGGTTTAGGCTTGAATTGGCGAAATTGAAATTTTGGCGTTTTCCGGTTGATAGGGGAGATTCTGATATATAGGTCGGACTGAAATTCCGGAAGTTGCAGTAGTTCCGTTGTGTCTTTTGTGACGTGTGTGCAAAATTTCAGGTCATTCGGACGTGGTTTGGTCGGGTTTTTGATCAAAAGCGTAATCTAGAAGATTTTGGGATTCTTAGGCTTGAATCCGATGCAAATTTGATATTCTGATGTTGTTTTGAGTGTTCCGAAGATTGTAGAAAGTTTGAATAAGTTATTGGGATATGTTCGTGCCTTTGGTTGAGGTCTTGGGGGCCTCGGGTGAGTTTCGAGGGGTTGAACGGATCATTTCGAAGTTGAGAAAGTTGCAGATTTTGAGTTCCAGCAGTTGCAGGTATTTTGGTCTTCGCGTTCGCGAGTGGACCCTCGTGTTCGCGAAGAGTCAGGAACGGAGGCGTCAGGTTTGGCCTTCGCGTTCGCGAAGGGGAGTCCCGCGTTCGCGAAGGGCCGGGCTAGCATGCATCGCGTTCGCGAGAGGCATTGTCGCGTTCGCGTAAGTTTGAGAGGCTGAAGCATCGCTTGCGATGGTAGGGTCACGTTCGCGAAGGAGAGTTTTGGTCAGCGGAATTTTTGTGCTTCGCGAACACGAGGCTTTGACCGCGTTTGCGAAGAAGGAATTTATGCCTGGGGCAGAATGTTTAAAAGATGGGTTTCGCGATTTTTGGTCTATTTTCTCCATTGTTTAGCAAATTGTGGAGCTTTTGAGAATGATTTGAAGAGGGAATCGAAGGGAATCACTTGGAGGTAAGATTTTGGAACTCAATACTCGATTCTTGTGTGAATTCTACCTTATTAATCATGGAATTAAGCCTAAAACTGAAGAGCTAGGGCTTGGAAATTTGAAACCAAACATTTGGGATTTGAAGGGTCATTTGTGGATTGATTTTGATGTTCCTGGTATGTATGAACTCGTGGGAAGATAAGGAGTCCGTTGATGTGAAAATTTTTGAATTCCAAGACGTGGGCCATTTCGGGATTTTCATGTTAAATTGGATATTTTCGAGTGGGCTTCGCTCCCTTAGCATATTTTAATGATTATGTACTGATTGTGGCTAGACTTGGAGCATCCGGAGGTCGATTCGTGCGGGCGAGGCGTCGGACTGGATCGAGGTAAGTAATGGTTGTAAGTATTGTCCTGAGGGTTTGAAACCCCAGATTACGCATCGTTGTGTTATTTGGAGGTGACGCACACGCTAGATGACAAGCGTGGAGTTGTGCACCATTAGGGATTGTGACTTGGTCCATCCCGTACGATTGTTAAGTCGCGTATTTGATTTGAAACCTTATGATATTCCATGTTCTAGAGATTGATATTATATTTTGGGTGTATGCCATGTTTGGGGCCTCGTGCCGACCTGTTGAGACCCTTATGGGCATTTTTACTATTTTTCCTCACTCTATTTGTTTTGAAAGCATATCCTCAGTCATGTTTTTACCTGGTTATTGTTTAAATCTGGTTTTATCACTATATTTCTTAGAAATGTCAAAATTGTTTGGGCTGGGTTCCCTGTTTTATTAATGGTCCGAGTGATTGTGAGTTGATGACTGGGATAGACCGAGGGTCTGATTGTGAGGTTAATGACTGAGAGAGGCCGAGGGCCTGGTTGTGAGGATTATATATCAATGGATCAGGCTGCACGCCGCAGCAATATATATATGTATGGATCGGGCTACACACCGCAACGATATGTTGGATCGGGCTGCACGCCGCAGCGATATAGCGCTTAGGCTATAGGAGCCTCTCCGGAGTCTGCACACCCCTAGTGAGCGCAGTCGACTATATATATGGATCGGGTTGCACGTCGCAGCGATATATGGATCGGGTTGCACGCCGCAGCGGTTATTATATGGTACTTATTGAGCGTGAGTGCTGAGTTTGAGCGCTGATTGGTAGGAGTTGAGTGACGAGTGACTGAGAGGCTAGCCCGAGGGGCGATAGATATATTACATGCACATGAGTGATATTTGCCTGAGGGGCCTGATTATGAACTTATTGATTTTCACTCCTCTTTAGAGTGAGTTTCTATCGAATATGTTGATTTAATGACTGTTTTCACTCATCTTTATACTGGGCCTCTATCGAAAATGTTAGATAAATGTTTTTAAACAACTTTCGTTTAAGCTGGGGTTTATGAGATGTTCAGAACTTAATCACTGATTTGGCTTTTTGTTATTTCCACTGAGATTTTCTTGCTAGGAGGTGTTTATGACTCCTGTTTTGCCCGAGGGGCCGTTTACGAACTACGTTTTGCCCGAGGGGCCGATTATGGTTTTCATCTCTTTTATTATAAATGGTATTGAACCCCAACTGAATCTGCCGGAAGGCATTTTAAATGATTTTTACCAAAAGCTGGATTTTAAAAGAGACGATCGACTCGTATTCTGATTTAGCAGCCTGTGTGCTTATTGAGTTTAACGTAAATGTGGATTCATTGTTTCCTACTTCTCAGTCTTTGGTTACTCTTATTACTTACTGGGTTGGAGTACTCACATTACTCCCTGCACCTCGTATGCAGATTCAGGTATTTCGAAACCCGGTAGCGGGTGTTGCTTTGCTCAAACGCTGAGTCATCAGGGTTAGCAAGGTGGCTGCACGACATTCGTAGCACCGCTACCTTTCTCTCATTTTCATTTTTGTACTTAGTACATTTTACTATTTTTGTGTACTCAGACCTTGGTAGATGCTGATGACTAGTGACACCCCGATGTCGGGCTTGTGTTATTATTCCGCATTTTTCTTTTAAATGTTCATTATGAGATTAACGGTTTATAAATGGTATAAAAACAACTTTTAATGGAAAATGGTTGACTTGGGAAATTGTGTCGGTTGGCCTTGTCTTGACGAGAGGCGTCATCACGACCAGGTCTGCTTTGGGGTCGTGACAGTTCTCCTAATCTTCCTGCTACTAATCAACCTATGTATCTTTCTTATTATCTGGGGTTTCCACTTTCGTTTTTGCAAAAGGTTTTCTGAAGTTTTTATGTTTCATTTGATCTTTCTCGCATGGCTATGTTTCTGGTCTAATTGTTTGACTATTTAGGGTTTGATTTCAACCTCTTGTCCGTTATTGTTTGAATATTTGAATGATTAGCCTAATTTCTAGGGTTTCATTTATTTACTACACTAATTTACTGATCTCTGATTGTTTTCCTTAATCCCGAGTTCTTAATTGACATCTCCTGTCTATCTATGGGTTGATTGACCCTTTGATTGGTCTCTGATTACCTGTGTTGCCTTATTTGTGAAACTGATTACTTGATTTAAGGGTTCTAACCCTAATTAACTTTTAAACCTACTTCTTGCCTTATTTGAAATTCAATTAGAGTTATTTATGGTATAATTCCCTAATTTCCTACCCCCTTTCAAGCTTGATTGATTACTTGATTACTTTCTTACCTTATTTTTGCAATGTCAATTTGCCTTGCCTTATTTACCTACACTATTCGACTCATATATATATATATATATATATATATATATATATGCACTCTCGTTCTACCTTAGACACGCGCAATAGTTCACACACATGTTGATACCTAATTTTTCCCTATGTATTTTACACTCAAAATACTTTCAAAATAGCATGTGTATGCATATATAAGCATGCCCATGAGTTTTGGTATTTTTTCCTAATTCTTTAGGATTTTTAAAATCAATTATTGTCCGTTTTGGCAGTACAAAATCCAATAATTGTTCCCAAAATTATCACTTTGGTGAATAATTTATTTCTATTCTCGTATTTACACCAAAATATAATTAAGGTGATTTTTGAAATTTTTTATAAATTTATTTTGTATTTTTAAAGCTAAATTGCATATAATTGCAATTATAGCCTATTTTACGATTAACAGCATTTTACAATTATAAAATCATTTCCAGCATTTTTAGATGAATATTTACATATTATTAATTAGTTCAGTGCTTTTAATTTGTTTTTAAAATCACTTTAACTATTTTTATAAAATAAAAGGGGGAAACTTGGCTATTTAACACACAACCATTTCTATTTCAATTTTTACAGCCTCAATTTAACCCCCAATTCCACCCTAATTAAACGACCCAACTTCAAATTTTAACCCAAACCCCACGACCCGTTTTCAGACCCGTCCAGCTTCTCTTTTAATCCTAGCCGTTGATCATTTTGATCAACGGCCATGATCCTTTCTTTCCTTTTTAATTTCCATACCCCCCTTAACCCTAATTCACTCTATCAGATGTGCCGCCTTTGAACTCTCTTCACCTCCCAAATTCTCTCAAGGCTCCCCGGAACCCTAGTCCCCCTACCTTGTTCCACTATGTTTTCACTGGCGTCCATGGCTTCTCAGGCCATGGACAACCTATACCCACCTCCTATGGCTCCTGCATGCCTGTTGTTCGAAGGATTGAGGCCAGACCTCGAGTGTCTTCACCTAGGACTTTACTGATTCGAAAATTCCGACCATCTGCGGCCTTGCTCCGGTGGCTCTTGGTCTTTTGAGCCTGTTTATGACATTATCCGACCTAGATCGGGTATTTTGAAGCCTTTCTTATCTCTAGGGTTCATCTGGAACCCTAAATATCGAGGTTCTCTCCGATTATTTTAGATCTGTTACATGTTTGCACGGTTGCTTAAGTTTCTTAAACCTTTTTTCCGATTTTCTTTCAAAAAGCACTTCTTTTAGATTAGGGCTTCTGGAAAGTCCTTTAAATGTTTCTGACTCTTCTTTTTCTTTTTTCTTGGTGTGAATCGATCCCTGCTATGTTCTTACTTGCTCTTTTGTGACTCACATGCCTTTCGTGTGTTCTTATATTTTCCTTGTTATGAAATTTATTTTATTATGCTCTGTTCTATCTCATACTGGTTTCTCACCATGCTCTCTCATGTCTACTTATGTGTTCCTCTACTGTATTTTCCTACTGAGTTTTGATCTTTTGTTTGCCTTTACCGGACTTCGCCTGGATTCTTTCTAAATGTGTTTCATCGACTGTTTCTTTAAGTTTACACTACCTGAACTCATTTAATTTTCAAGCTTTCTTGAAACTTGTTTCCCGTACTGGTTCGTATGTTCTACTTTCTATTGTGCTTGTATGCTTCTCATGAGACTCTGAAAAAGTCTCTGGTCTCACCTCGATAGTTTGCCTCTTCATCTCTGTATTAAATTCGAGTTTAAAAACCCTAGGATTTTGAGGTTTTCTTTGGCTAAATTTGGTTTTATGTTTGGACAAGGGTTCTACTTTGAAACCTGAACTCTCAGACTCACTTCGAGTTTATGAATTGAATTTGAACCTTTTTCTGTGTTTATGATTTTGAAACCCTCTTGCTTGACATGTCTATGTGTTTTATACGAGAGCTTCTCTTTCAAAGGTCTTGCCAACTGTTAATTGATTCTGAATTCCTTTAATGTTGCTTATTTGATTGTTACTGATTTTCCCTAAATTAAAACTTTCCTTTACCTCTTTTCTGACTCGAGCAAGGCTTTCAATGGGATTCTTCACTGGTTATTTTACCGGTTCCCTTTCATTGTTATACGAATCAAGTACCACCATGTATTTACCCTTATTTGTCTACCTTGCACGAGGTATTTACTTGATTTCCTTCCTTAAATAACTTCTGCCCATTACCGTTTGAATTTGGACTCCTTAATTAAAGGAAGTCTATAGGCTGATTGATTTTAATTGGTACATAGTTCCTTAATTATTACTAAACTATGATTCTTGCCTTATTTGCTACACCTGTTTGCAATTATAATTACCCTGCTCTTTTATTAACACACACACGACTTTTAATCATCACAACTCTCTTCTAAAACATACACTCTTGCTTCTTGATTACAATTTGGCTTCCCTAAATCTACTATTTCTTCCTACTTGCTCTTCTGAACTGGTATGTCCTACTTTTGATTCAAGCATCAAAATCCAATGTGTTTACTTACATGCTTTTATGCCCATGCCTACTTTACTGCTTTGTAGAATTCAACTTTAAAGTGATACTTATGTCTTGCTATCTGTTGCTGCAATGAATCCCTATCCCCATCCCCCTTTTATGTGCTTGGGTTGTAGTTTAAGCCATGGCAATATACAAAGTTATTGTCATGGATTAAAACTGGGTCCTTTGGATCCTAGCCTCTTTCAATTTCCCATACCCCATTCCCTTATGTGTATTGAGTTAAGGTACAGCCTGGCAACATCCAAGTTGCTGTCCAGGGCTGAACCTGACCTTCAAAGGGTCCTAAATCTTTAATTTTTTAAGCCGACCGGCTGGTTAGGGGTGTGCCAGCATTCCATTTGCTGGGCATGACCACCAGCCTGCCCTGGCTCCCCCCCCCCTCCCGAATTCCTTTTCATTGCACTTACACTTACTCCTAAGCCCTTAAGTCCTGCCCCCTCTTGTGAGCCTTGCCTTGGGACCTTGAGTTTCCTTTGAACTTGGACACTTGAGGGCTGGCCCTTCCACACTGCACTATAATCTGTTTTGCAATAATATTTGGGGTGTAAGCACTGCCAGGAACTATTGAAGTTCCTTGGAACTCTAACACATCCCAAATAAGAGAAAGGCTTTGAAAAAATCCGATCCTAGAAGTTGGTTTATCTCATATTATTAGACATTGAGTCTGGATTAGGCTGATTAGATGTAGATAAAATCACTGATGTATTTTCATTTATTCTTTTCATTCACTTGGTCTGTCATATGCTTTGTAATGAACTTTGTAATAACTACTGGGGTATAGTGAAAAGGGATGGGATAGAATGCATGCCAAAGGGATAGATACCATGCCTGTAGGGTGTATATTTTCTCAATCCTTCATTTTCACGTAGATACCATGCCTATAGGGTTTATATTTTCTCAATTCTGCATTTTCACGTAGATACCATGCCCATAGGGTGTATATTCTCTCAGTTCTGCATTTTCACATAGAAAACATGTCTATAGGATTAATACTTTAAAATGCTGCATTCTTCACATAGATACCATGCTCATACGTTTTCTGCACTTCGCAATATATACCATGTCAATAAACCACTGCTAAAATTCTGCACATCACGTAGATAATATGCCTATAGGATTTTTCCTGCATTTTTTGCACGTGCATCTGTCATTAGGCAATTCCACTTATAGGGCCTAAAATAAACCAATCATATCAATGACCTGCTTAGAAGATCTCTTCATAACAGGATTCGTAACACCTAGAAAGCAAGCCTATAGGAGTAATCGATTAAAATCTGAAATTGCCCGCTCATCTTTAAAATTAGTAGTAATTCGTTTAAAGTGCTCGTATAACTTACGATGCTGTAACTTAAATATTTTTTGCAATCAGTTCGTTCTTCCCCCGTCTTTGAACTAATAGATATCATGCATATAGACCCTGTTCAACGCAGATAGATAGTTAGATAATTAATCAATCATCAGTTTTTCTGCAACTACATCTAAGCATGTCTAATTCGGACTCCCTATCTGGAAATATGTGGTAGATCAATTCTTCCTATGCTAATTTTAATCAAGGACCTAAAAAGTATGTGTAAGACGTGCTAAACAATTCATTTTTCTAAATGAGGAGGCCTACTTGAGCCTTTAATTGCTTTATCTCCCGATTAAGTGTATTATGTGTTTTTGATTGTCGCCTTACAATTTTATCCTTTTAAACCTCTGAAAAGCCAAGCTTCCTCCCTTTAGGATTAGTATTCCTAAAAGCCTCCAGGACTGATAGGTGGACGGGTAATGCACGCTGTAGGTAGCGATA
>NW_017676136.1:11084-33464 GCF_001879085.1 Nicotiana attenuata | reverse complement strand
AACAAGCGCCTGGGGCATTTGGAGCGAGGGTTAGTAGAGCTGGAAGGGAAGTTCATCCGGAGGATCGAGAATTGCCAAAACGCCGAGGGTAATGAAGGAGGACATTTGGCTAGGGCTTATCTGCTGCTGGGATTGCGTGAGCTGGTGACGCTGTTTGATGGAGCCAAAGATGTCGAGTCTGGGGAAGGTCCTTGTGGGACCAAATAGTTAGGAGTTTCTTTTCTCTTTCGCTTTGAAATGTAATAAGGCCAACGACCATTAGTGATATTTTACTTTATGCAATTTTAGCGTCGTTTTGGGATTCGTCTTATTTTTATCAATAAAATGAGGCATTTAGCATTATAAGTTCGTCAAATCAACTTGTCTCTAGGCCTACCTCGGGCACAACGAGGCACCCAATTTAGGACACGACTTATATCTTGTACTATGTGCTTAATATTGCAATATTTTTCACAGAATCTGTACTGCCTTGCTACCTTTTTTTTGTTTTTACTTTAATTTTTTATTCCCCTCCCCAAAAGGTTAGTTCGTGCATTCTGGCATCATCATCCTACTCCACAAGATCTAACGGCCCTCCACCTCCTCCTCCTCCAGGTCCTATCAAAAGCAAGAACAAAGCAAAGACGGAGAACATGAACAACATCAGAAAGGACGACTCAACTGAAAGGGTAGAGGTTCATCAGGGTGTTCAGGTATCTAAAGAAAGTGCCGCTCAGCTCGAACAAAAGTTACTGAAATTTCAAGAAGAACTAGACCAAGTTCGGAACTTGGAAAGTCTGTCATTCTCCCTCACGACTCCAGACATCAACTTTCCCAATGCTCAACACCCCATACCTCCACAGAACATCCTAAAGACGCATAAACAACCCGCTACTCATCAAAATTGCAACACATATCACAACAACACTCCACTCCTCATCCCTGAACCATCAAATGATCATCCCCACCACACTCCCATATATGTGGAAACCATGCCACAATACACTCAACCCATTACAAACACACCAGAATCTGATGACAAAGATTCTCTCATCAAGAACCTGACTGCCGAGCTTAAGAAATTGACTAGCCGAGTACAGGGCGTTGAAGGAAACAAAGGCATTGAAGGGCTGAATTATGAGGATCTTTGCATTCAGCCAGACGTCGAACTTCCCCAGGGGTAGAAACCTCCTAAGTTCGAAATATTTGACGGCTCGGGGAATCCTAGAGTCAATCTGAAGACATATTGTGATAAACTGGTCGGCGTAGGAAGAGATGAAAAGATCCACATGAAACTCTTCATGAGAAGTTTGAAAGGCGATGCGCTATCTTGGTACATTAGCCAAGATCCCAAGAAGAGGACGAGCTGGGTTGGAATGGCGTCCGATTTCATGGACATGTTCAGGTTCAATACAGAAAATGCACCAGATATCTTCTACATCCAGAATCTGAAAAAGAAACCCACTGAGACATTCTGCGAGTATACTACTCGATGGAGATCCGAGGCTGCTAAGGTCGGGCCAGCCTTAGAGGAAGAACAAATGAACCAATTTTTTGTCCGAGCTCAAGATACACAGTATTATGAGAGGTTAATGTTGATAGAGGGCCAGAAATTCTCCGATATCATCAAGCTAGGAGAAATGATTGAGGAAGACATTAAGAGCGGTATGGTCACTAATTTCGAGGCACTGCAGGCCACCAACAAAGCCCTACAATCTGGTGGCACATCCAAGAAAAATGACGTGAGTGCAGTGATGGTCGCACAAAGAACCAAGTCTCCGATAAAATACCAAGCCTACCTGGTACCCCCTTTCACATACCAGCCTATTCCTAATTACCAAACACCTCCGCCCTCTTACCAAATTCCATCACCCGCTTACCAACCATCTCCATCCCCCGCATACCAACCTACTTCACCAAAATATTCCCAACCTGCACCCGTCTACCAAGCCTATAATACTCACTACCAATCACCTCCCGCCCGCCAAAACTTCCTCTGGCCACGCCCTAACTTCGATCGTAGACCTCCCAAGCAATACACCGCCATCGCCGAGCCAATCGACCAACTATATGAAAGACTCAAAGCAGCCGGTTACGTCACCCCAATCCCTGCCATAACTCCAGAAAATCCTTCCCAGTGGGTCAATCAAAATGAAACTTGTGTGTACCATACCGGCATGAAAGGGCATACCATTGATCAGTGCCGATCTCTGAAAGATAAAATCCAAGCTCTAATTGACAACAAAATCATCGTGGCCAAGGAAACTGCTCCTAATGTTCGCAACAATCCTTTGCCTGATCATAAGGGCGGTGGTGTGCATATGATCGAAGTAGAAGATGATTGGGACCCGAAGGGTCAATTGGATTAATTGCCGAAGGTGACGAGCCTAAGAAACCAACCGTCACATTTAATCCAATTATAGTCAGGATCCAGCCCTCTGGGGATGCTGAAGTAATCATGTTTGTACCTCTCGAGCTTGAAACACCGTCATCCAAAAGGACCGCAGGGCCGATTAAGGTGGAGTTTGGGTCTCCAAAGGTATCATTCGAAGTTGTTGTATTGACATCCAAAACGAGAGTGCCCATTCCTGTAGCGATGTCAGCAGTAACACCATTCCAGACACAGGCCATTCCTTGGGATTACACCGCCAAGGCAAGAAGGAAGGGAAAAATTAAGTCTGGAGAAGCAATCGCAGCACAGGGTATGGCCAGGACTAGCAGAATTTATACTCCGGAGCACTTAGTTGAATCAAGTAAGCAGGCCTCTGGACGGCCTATTGAAACTGGACCTAATGATCTCTGGCGGAAGATATAGGCGAAAGAATACTCAATTGTCGTCCAATTAAACAAAACACCAGCGCAGATCTCCATTCTAGCTCTACTGCAGAGCTCCGAGGCACATAAAAATGCCCTGATGAAGATACTGAGCGAGGCATACGTACCAAGGAATATAACTGGAGGAGAGATGGAAAATATGGTCGGGCAGATATTGGAGAGTCATAAGATCACTTTCCACGAGGATGAATTGCCCCCCGAAGGTTTAGGACACAACAAAGCGTTGCACATCACTGTGAAATGTGAAGACTATTTCATCACCAGAACCTTGATTGATGGAGGGTCCAGCCTCAACATTTGTCCATTAGTAACCCTCAGCACATTGGGGAAGAGTCTACATGAAATCAAGGATGAGGCTATCAACGTCAAAGCTTTCGATGGTTCCCAAAGGTCCACTATTGGGGAGATCAGTTTATGTCTGCAAATGGGGCCAACTTGGTTCGATGTCGATTTTCAAGTAATAGACATCCCGGCATCCTACAACTTACTACTAGGACGACCTTGGATCCATGCCGCTGGAGTTGTAGCCTCAACCCTGCACCACGCAGTGAAGTTCGAGTGGAATCACCAAGAGGTGATTATTCATGGTGATGGGAGTAACCCCATATATAGTCGCCAAACCATCCCAGCGATTGAAGGGAGAAGGAAGCTAGGAGGAGAAACTTACCACCACATTGAGTGAGTCAACGCCGTGGACAAAGACAAATGGTGGAATAACAAGATAGAAAGTATACTAAATTGGAGCGGGTATGAACCTGGCAAAGGGCTCGGCAAGAACCTCCAGGGAATCACCAAGCCTATCAAACTGAAGAAGCATGGCACCACTTTCGGGTTAGGGTATGGATATACTTGGGAAGAATTCCAGAACTGGTCGCCACCATGGCGTGGCCCCTACTATCCGCTGGAGCACCCGATACCCCGTCCGAAACAGACTTTCCAGCCGGCCGACATCATATATGGGTCAGAGGAAGATGAAGCATTAGCAGCAATGAAGAACCTGTTCTTGGAAGATGACAATATGGAATGTCACGTCATTCTCGAGGAGGAAGGGGAGGAAGGCCCTTCCATACAGCAGTGAGCCGAGGAGAGCGCCTCAACAATTGGTCCATCAGAACCACCAAGGCCCAGAGAGCTTCGGGGTAGCAAGGCTAAAGAAAGCATTATGCATTATCTTTTACTTTTCGCTAGTTGATTTCCCTTCAGTATTATCTTTGAATTTTGAAAAGAGCTCCGATGTTCAAAAACAACTTTTTGCATATATCAAAGCATTTCAGTTTTTATATAAATCACGCTCTTATTATTTCTTTTCTCTGCCATTTACTTTACCTTACACAACATTACTATTACTTATCTCGATGAACCGATGAATGTGACATGCGACGAGATAACGCAACAAACGGACATAGACTCAGAAGAGGATGAGATACCAGATGAGGTCGTTAAAGAGATTGAGGATTTTGAGAACAGACGTAAGCCTAACTTGGACGAAACTGAGGTTATCAACTTGGGGAATATAGAGAATGTCAAGGAAACGCGCATCAGTGTTCACCTATCACCATCAGAAAAGGAAGAGTACATGGAGTTCTTAAAAGAATATGAGGACATATTTGCCTGGTCATATGATGATATGAACAGTCTCAGTACATCTATTGTAGCTCACAAACTTTCAACAGATCCGATATGTCCGCCGGTAAAGCAGAAGCTCAGAAAGTTTAAGCAAGACATGAGTTTGAAAATCAAAGCAGAAGTTACCAAACAAGTCAAAGCCAAGGTCCTCACGGTAGTGGAGTATCCAACATGGTTAGCCAACATTGTGCCAGTGCCAAAGAAGCATGGGAAGGTCAGAGTCTGTGTCGACTACCGGGACCTCAACCGAGCCAGTCCGAAAGATGACTTCCCATTGCCGAACATACACATCCTGATCGACAACTGCGCCAAGCATGAGCTGTAGTCATTCGTTGATTGTTTTGCTGGGTACCATCAGATATGGATGGACAAAGAAGATGTAGAGAAAATGGCTTTCATTACGCCGTGGGGAATGTATTGTTACAAGATCATGCCGTTTTGGATTAAAGAATTTTGGGGCCACCTATATGAGGGCCATGACTACTATTTTCCATGACATGATACACAAAGAGATCGAGGTGTCTGTAGATGATGTCATCATCAAATCCAAGAAAGACACTGACCAGATGGAAGATTTAAGAAAGTTCTTCAACAGATTGAGAAGGTATAACCTGAAACTGAATCCCGCCAAGTGTGCTTTCGGGGTTCCAGCAGGAAAATTGCTTGGGTTCATCGTGAGTTGACGGGGAATAGAACTCGATCCGTCAAAGGTCAAGGCCGTTCAAGAATTACCACCTCCAAAGAACAAGAAAGAAGTTATGAGTTTCTTGGGGAGACTCAACTACATCAGCCGGATTTGAACTACGTCTGACCCGATTCCCGTTTAAGAGGGGATACGTAGGCAACCTTATGGGTTCGGTCACAATTCAATAAAATTTTCATTTCCACCGATACTGGAAACTGGGGCAGAATTTTGAGGAGGACCCTCAAAATTCCGAAGTTGATCTTCGCCAATCATCACGTGCAGCCGTCAGAAGCACCAGCCCAGTAGTAGGGCAGAATTTTGAGGAGGACCCTCAAAATTCTGGAGCAAAAAGAGGTGGCAATATCTTGAACCGTGTCGCAGTCATCGGTTCATCCAAAACCATTTTACCTATTATGTATTTACATCATATTTTTATTATTTTTGCTAAATCATGCATGGCTACTGTCAAAATAGCTCTGTTTAGCAACGCTACCCCAAATGGAATCAGGAACCGAGTAGGACAAGAGAGGTCCACGGGAAGACGAACTAACCTTCCCCTTTACAAAACACACAATTTTTCTTTGGATGCAGGCACCCCAGACATAAAGTCATCAGATATGATTACAAACTCATATTTTTCAGTAATACGATTCTCAAGATCATCGCCCACTTACAAGTGCTACCCGCGCACGACATTCCCAGCCGCCACAATGACGATCAACTACCGACCATCATCCAACAGCTAAGAGATTTTGTTACTCCTCACCCTTGTTTATTGCATTGCATAAGGCTACTTTTCTGCCTTCCGAGACTAAGCACTATCTCCATCTGCATTTATTGCATTGCATAAGGCTACCTTTCTGCCTTCCGAGACTAAGCACTGTCTCCATCTGCATTTATTGCATTGCATAAGGCTACCTTTGTGCCTTCCGAGACTAAGCACTGTCTCCATCTGCATTTTTCGCATTGCATAAGGCTACCTTTCTGCCTTCCGAGACTAAGAACTATCTCCATCTGCATATTGCATAAGGCTACCTTTCTGCCTTCCGAGACTAAGAACTATCTCCATCTGCATTTTTCGCATTGCATAAGGCTACCTTTCTGCCTTCCGAGACTAAGCTCTATCTCCATCTGCATTTTTCGCATTGCATAAGGCTACCTTTCTGCCTTCCGAGACTAAGCTCTATCTCCATCTGCATTTTTCGCATTGCATAAGGCTACCTTTCTGCCTTCCGAGACTAAGCTCTATCTCCATCCTGCATTTTTCTCTGCATTGCATTAGGCTACCATTCTGCCTTCCGAGGTTAAGCTCTACCTTCATCCTGCATTCTTCTCTACATTGCATAAGGCTACCATTCTGCCTTCCGAGGTTAAGCTCTACCTCCATCTGCATGGCTAAAATATCGCCAACTCTATTTAAATCCCTGCATCGGCTGAAATATCGCCAATTTTACTTAAATCTTTTCATCAGCTTAAATACCGCCAACCTTATTTAGATCTCGGTATCGGCTGAAAGATCGCCAGTTATACTTAAACCCCCATCATCATCTATACTTATGCTTTCTGTCGACTGAAATATCGCCCTTTACATTTTTCTACATCGGCTGAAATATCGCCCTTTACATTTTTTTACATCGGCTGAAACATCGCCAGCTTTATTTAAATTTCTGTCGGCTAAAATATCGCCATTTACATTTTTCTACATCGGCTGAAACATCGCCAGCTTTATTTAAATTTCTATCAGCTGAAATATCGCCATTTACATTTTTCTGAATCGGCTGAAACATTGCCAGCTTTATTTAAATTTTTGTCAGCTGAAATATCGCCAATTAGATTTATCCTTCACATCGGCTGAAATACCGCCAAATCTTGCATTTCATGGGCTGAAATACCACCAAATCTTGCATTTCATGGGCTGAAACACCGCCAAACCGTCCAAGGGCGTCATTGTTCGGAGGCACCATCTTCATAGCCCAAGAACGCCATGCCATGGCCCGAGTACCCCGCTTTATATTCTGCACATCATTATTCAAAGGTATCATGGTTCAGAGGCATCATTGTCATGGCCCGAGAACATCATTTCATAGCCTGCGAATCCTTTATTATGCGCTTCATGGCCCAGGATGTCATGGTCTGAGGACGTCATCTTAACAGTCCAAAGACAACATTCATGGTCCAATGGGAACTTGCATCACGTTTAAATTCCACACGAAATGCTTGTATTACTCAATTGCAGGTACATCAGCTGGCAACGGCCGTTACAGCAGGAGCGATCTCACCCCGGTTCTCGCAACCCATCAGTCCCTGACCACCCTTCCCAACCTAAATATTGCGCCCGTCTCTTCGAGAACCTCCATCGGCATACTCCTTCGATGTATCCTGAACTACATATGACCTGATTCCTGAAAAACCAGGGATATGTAGGCAGCTCAGAAACTAGAGCTCGGTCAAAACCTTTTGCAAGTCGTTTCTCTCGGTCAAGATTGGTCATCATATCTTTACCCGACAACTCTTTCATCCTTCCCGGGTAAAGAGGGGCAGCTGTTGATAGTATCTCCTAAAATATAAGAAAAAACTATAATTTTCTTCCTTATTCATAAATCAAATGCCAAAATCAAAAATAAAATCATGGATAATAATTAAATCCGAGTCAAGAACCCTTACCCAATCCAAGTGGATGAACATTACCTCACAAATCGCATCAATCCGAGCTCCCACCCTCAAAATATCAAAATATAAGCTCAAAGTCCCGATAATAACAATTATATGCACTACCTAGTAGTACCCTTAGCAATCGAGGTTGTACTCTCGCGATCGCGAAGGTCAATCTTCCCCAAGCTCAATATATGCTTTAGGAACGCGAAGGTTCACACCTTCCAGGCCTTAGCAAATGTGGCACTCCACACATGAATATGATGGCCAACAACCTGCTTGACAACAAGGCTCTGTGAATGCGGACTATTCATTGCTAATGCGATGAACAAATCACCAGGGACCCAAAACACCCTTTGTGAACGTGACTGCCTGGTCGCGAATGAGATCCACTAAAACCCCCCAACGAACATATTACTCTATGCGAACACGTCCCTTCGACCACGAAAGTTGTAAGGCCCCGTGAAATTTATGCTCAAAGCATGATACTCCGTGGTGTCCAAATTCCGTATATGTGTTGGGAATATGTAATATTTTACTGATTTTGCACTTAAAACCCAGGAGTCAAAATTTTCCAGAAAACTGCCATTATGCGGTCTAGAATGCGGTTGCAGATCAGTTATGCGGACCGCATTTCTGCCGCAAAGTGAAACAGAAGAATTGTCAAAATTGATGTTGAAAATGCGGTCCATTATGCGATCGCATAACCAATATGCGGACCGCATAATCGTCGCATATATTCCTTCAAGGATTTGTGGAGGTAAGTTCTGCGGTGCATAATGCGACCGCATAACAGGAATGCAGACCGCATTCCTGTCGCAGACCCAAACAGACCCCTCAGAGTTTTGGGGGCACTTCTGCGGTCCAATCTGCGGACCGCATTTCGATTCTGCGATCGCAGAATGCGACCGCAGATCTTGCTCGGGCTTTTATTTTTCTAAATTTTAAAAATCGACCCCTTTGTAACAAAACACCCCAACCCCTCATTTTTTTCATCCTTCTAAACAAAATAAGAGAGAGGAAGAGGGGGTTCTTGAGAGAGCAAGTAATCTTCTTCAATTTGGTTCTTCAAAACTATCCGGGCCGGGAAAATTCAAAAGTAATTGTCCTCATCCCCATCCTTACAGGTAAAATCCCTAACCTTTTTCCTTGATTTTCAGATTTAAACTAAGGGGGGGGGGGAGTCTCATGCATTAATTCTTGAAAGTTATGGTTGAAATTGTGCGTGCATGTTTATTAAAACCTAAAATCTAGTAGGAGTAATTGGGTGGGAGCAAAACTTGTGCAAAGAAGGGGTTAATAACCTAAATATGTTCGGGTAGTGATTTTGAACCTTGAATTCTAAGTTATGTTTATTAATTTGTGCACTATATTGACGTTGCTAGATTATTTGGTGAATTGGAAGTAGAAATTAAAAAAGAATTCAGCTCCAGGTATGTATCGCTAACCTTGACCTTGTAAAATCGCCTTGTTTGGTGTTCAAATGTTTGGTATGTGACATCTACGTGGGTTAATTGAGAAATTCGTGTGATTGGTATGATTGTGATTATGATATGTGGTATTAGCTGAGAAACAAATGACGGAAGGAGATTGTAAGTGATGCAATCTGAATAATCGTGATAGTAACATCTATGGCTTATCGTGGACAATTATTGTTGTGACGTAAAACACATGTGAGTTGATATGACGAAAATAGTATTGATGGTTATGGAGATACTTGTAAATTGTTGTTGTTACTTCTTAAGAAATGTTGTTGTGATCTTTGTGCATTGTTCATTGCTGTTGTTGTGATTGTTTGTGAATTGAAACTGTAAAGGTGGGATCGGGTTGCGCGCTGCAACACGAAGTTATAAGGTGTGGGTTGTAGTGATAAGGGTGGCCGAGGTAATTAGGGTGGCCGAGGTAATAAGGGTGGAAAGTGATCGAAATCACCGTTGAAATGAAATATGAGCAAAATGCAAAATCTATTGATGTGGAAATGTGGAAAGGGAAACAGGAGAGTGTGTAACCTTGTTTGGCTTGATTGTTCCTTCTTTATGGATTTGATTGTTGTTTCTATTACTGTTACTTACTTGTTTATGGCTTGAGTTTATTTGGCGCAAAGTTTGTTCATACATACCAGTACAATTCCCGTGTACTGACGTCCCTATTGCCGGGGGCGCTATATTCGTGTTATGATTGTAGGTGGATCCATGGCAGGTACTCCAGTCCACCGACCGTAGCTGCTCATCGCTTTCCGTCTGCTGAATTGGTGAGCCCCTTTCCTTTCGGGGCCCTGTGTGGCTCATGCCACTTCTGTTTTGGGATCTTGTTTTGATGTGTGTATAAGGTATAGCCGGAGCCTTGTTACCGGCAATTACTGTATTATACTTTTTCAATGTTAGAGGCTCTGTAGACAGAAAAATGTGGGTCATGAAATAAAGTGATATGTATCTTGTATGTTGGGCTATGTAAAATGTAAACCACGCTAAGAAAGCATGTACCACGTGTATGTTATGTGATAAATAGGTGTTTTGATTATAATTGGTTATTCCTTTGGCTAATAAGTAATGAACATGCGGAGTAACACGCGGGGTAGGAAAGGCACCCAGGTCCGCTTGACTGGGGCTACCCGGTCGAGCGCCGATCGTGTCCCTCGAATTTGGGGTGTGACAATCTTGGTATCAGAGCCTAAGGTTTAAAGGAGTCCTAGGATGTCTCGGAGTCGTGTCTGGTAGAGCCCTACTTATCGGTGTGAAGTCGACCACATCTATAAGTGGGGGGATGCATGGACATTTAGGAAATTTCCCACTTCTTTGTTATTCTGTATCGTGCGGTGAAGTGAAATGTGAAAGTATCTATGTCTAAATCGTGTTTTGTTCTGAAATCTTTTTCAGTAATGGCACCTAAGAAGAGAGCTCGACTCGGCCTTGGGGCCAATGCCACCCCGAGTGAGGCTATGAATCATGTACCTGATGTCGTGGGTGAGAGTGACTCCCCGGCCTTGAACCTGCCCGGCCCATCTATTCCAGATCCAAGCATTCCTGTTCCGGCTGCGGCGGAGGGTGCCACCATCCCTCCCGCCGATATTCCTGATTCTGATGCAGTTCCAGCTTCCGGTCCCGGCATTTCTGATGGGGACCTTAGAGGAGCCATCCGTATGTTGACCCAGTTAGTGGCCGCCCAGGCCTAGAGATCTCATGATTCCCCTGTGTCCTCCAGCGGACAGGGAGATTCCGCCAGCTCTAGAGTCCACCAGTTTTTACGATTGGCCCCTCCAGAATTCTAAGGCATAGACCTAGAGGCCGATCCGCAGGATTTCCTTGATGAGATGTATAAGACCCTTCGAGTGATGAAGGTTACAGAGACAGAGGGGGTTGAGTTGGCTTCATACATGTTGAGGGGAGCAGCGTGTTCGTGGTTCGAGATGTGGGAGGATTCTCGTGGGGAGGGAAGACCTCCGGCTAGATGGACTGAGTTTGTAGATGCCTTTATGGACCATTTCTTGCATGCCGAGACGATGGCAGCCCGTGCCACTGAGTTCGGGTTCTCAAATAGGGCAGTATGAGTGTTTGGGAGTACCATATGGAGTTTGTGAGGTTGTCCAAGTATGCTCCTCAGTTAGTGTCGACCATGGATGCTCGAGTTCGGCGTTTTTTTCAGGGTCTTAGTCCTTTGGTGGTGAATGAGGCTGCTACAGCGGCCTTGCACTCAGAGAGGAATTATGGAAAGATTGTAGGATTCGCTCAGGCCACAGAGGCCAGGAAGTTGAAGATTCGGGCAGAAAGGGAGAGTCCAGCAGGGCCCGGTCAATAGGCCACTCAGGGAGACCAGTTCCGGGGAGAGGGTCATCAGGGCCATCCCAGTCATATGCTCAGTCCTGAATGAGTGCACCGCCATCTATGCACAGTTATCAGCAGGGCAGCATTCGAGACCAGGTTCAGAGAGTAAGAGGTCCCGTCAGTCTGGTCGTCCAGGAGTGAGGTCTCAACAGCAGGGGGGAACTACATGCCCCAAATGTGGGAGATTCCATAGAGAGACTTGCTATTTGGATATCCGGGTATGTTATAGGTACGGGGTGAGAGGTCACATCTAGTGGGACTACTGTGCGCCCAGTCAGGGTATGGGTAGGGGATCTGCCCAGTCATCCGGTTCTTCAGTTGCTACATCATCAGTGCGTCCTCCAGCTCCAGCAGGGTGCGGTGCAGTTAGGGGTGGAGCCCTGGTAAGGGTGGACCTAGCCGGTTCTATGCTTTGAGTGGTCGCCAGAGTGCTGAGGCTTCTCCAGATGTTGTTACAGGTATCTTGTCCGTTCAGGCCATTGATTGCTATGCTCTTATTGATCTGGGGTCCTCTTTGTCTTATGTCACCCCATTCATTACTTCAAGTTTTGGGACAAGACCCGAACAACTTCATGAGTCGTTCTCTGTATCGACTCTGGTTCGTGATTCTATTATAGCCTCGCGAGTCTATAGGAATTGTATTGTCGCAGTGTGTGGTCGTGTTACCACGGCCGATCTTATTGAGCTTGGAATGGTAGATTTTGATGTAATCATGGGGATGGACTGGCTTTATTCGTGCTTTGCCAAACTTGACTGTCGGACAAGAGTCATGAGACTCGAGTTCCCTAACGAGCCGATTATCGAGTGGAACGGAAATGGTGTGGTGCCAAAGGGTAGGTTTATTTCTTACCTTAAGGCTTCGAAGATGATTAAGAAGGGGTGTATCTATCATTTGGTCCGGATGGCGGACACCACCTCAGAAGTGTCTGTCCCCGAGTCCGTGCCAGTTATGAATGAGTTTCTTGAAGTGTTTCCAGATGAGCTTCCAGGGATTCCGCCAGATAGGGAGATTGATTTCGGGATTGATGTATTGCCAGATACTCAGCCAATATCCATTCCACCATGCAGAATGGCGCCAGCAGATTTAAGGGAGTTAAAGGAGCAGCTGAAGGATTTATTAGAGAAGGGGTTCATATGACCGAGTGTGTCGCCGTGGGGTGCTCCGGTTCTTTTTGTCAGAAAGAAGGATGGGTCGCTTCGGATGTGCATTGATTATCGGCAGCTGAACAAAGTCACCATCAAGAATAAATATCCTTTGCCTCGGATAGATGATTTGTTCGACCAATTGCAAGGTGCAAAGTTCTTCTCCAAAATTGACCTGCGGTCCGAGTATCACCAATTGAAGATCAGAGAGCAGGATATTCCTAAGACCGCCTTCAGATGTCGCTATGGTCACTTTGAATTCTTGGTCATGTCTTTTGGGCTAATCAACGCCCCGGGAGTTTTCATGGACCTTATGAATCGGGTTTTCAAGCCATTTCTAGATTCCTTTGTGATTGTTTTCATTAACGACATCCTCGTTTATTCACAAAGCAGGGAGGATCATGCCAATCACCTCAGGGCAGTATTGCAGACTCTTCATTGGCACCAGTTGTACGCTAAGTTTTGGAAATGTGAATTTTGGTTGGAGTCCGTCACTTTTCTGGGTCATGTTGTTTCCAGTGAGGGGATTGAAGTGGATCCCCAGAAGATTGCAGCGACCCCGACGGAGGTTCGTAGCTTCTTGGGTTTAGCCGGGTACTATCGGAGGTTTGTGGAGGGATTCTCTACCCTCGCCTCCCCATTAACTAAATTGACGCAGAAAGCAGTTAAGTTCCAGTGGTCTGTCACTTGTGAGAAAAGTTTTCAGGAATTAAAGTTAAGGTTGACCTCGGCACCGGTATTGGCTTTGACAGAAGGCACGGAAGGATTTGTGGTTTATTGTGATGCCTCTAGGGTTGGTTTGGGGTGTGTATTGATGCAGCATGGGAAGGTTTATAGCGTATGCTTCAAGGCAACTCAAGAATCAAGAGAAGAATTACCCGACGCATGATTTGGAGCTTGCAGCAGTTGTATTTGCCTTGAAAATATGGCGGCATTATCTTTATGGGGTCTATGTGGATGTGTTCTTGGACCACAAGAGTATCCAATATTTGTTCAAGCAGAAAGAGTTGAACTTGAGGCAGCAGCGATGGTTGGAATTGCTTAACGATTATGATATGAACATCTTGTACCATCCAGGAAAGGCGAATGTGGTGGCCGACGCCCTCAGTCGGATGTCCATGTGTAGTTTGGCTCACTTGGGAGCGGATCAGAGGCTCCTAGCTCGGGAGGTTTATCAGTTGGCCAGTCTTGGGGTTTGCATTTCGACCCCGAATGAGGAGGAAATTATGGTGCATAACAGAGCAGAGTCGTCGCTTGTAGCAGAAGTCAAGGAAAAGCAGTTCATTGACCCAGCATTGGCACAGATAAGGAGGCAATTCTGAGCAACAAAACCTCGGCATTTTCACTCGGCGGTAATGATGGTGTGTTACGATGTCAGGGTAGGCTATGTGTTCCAGATGTGGATGACCTTCAGGAGAGGATAATGGCAGAGGCTCATCATTCCAGGTATTCGGTGCACCCAGGTTCCACAAAGATGTATCACGATCTCAAGGAGATTTATTGGTGGAGCGGTATGAAGCGGGGTGTGGCGGACTTTGTCTCTAAATGTCCTAATTGTCAGCAAGTAAAAGCTGAGCATCAGCGGCCCGGTGGGTTAACCCAGCTTATGGAAATACCAATGTGGAAATGGGAGATGATCAACATGGATTTCGTGGTAGGATTACCTCGCACTCAGCGTAAGTTTGACTCAATTTGGGTGATAGTGGATCGACTCACCAAATCGGCTCACTTTTTGCCAGTCAAGTCTACTGATACCGCAGAGCAGTATGCTCGGTTGTACATCAAGGAAATAGTAAGGCTTCATGGTACTCCACTCTCCATTATTTCGGATGGAGGGGCTCAGTTCACAGCTAATTTTTGGAAGAAATTTCAGCAAGGTTTGGGTACTCAGGTGAATCTCAGCACGGCTTTCCATTCATAGACCGATGGTCAAGCAGAGCGGACTATTCAGACGCTTGAAGACATGTTGCGGGCTTGTGTCTTGGATTTCAAAGGTAATTGGGATGATCACTTTCCCCTTATAGAATTTGCTTCCAATAACAGCTTTCATGCTAGCATCCAAATGGCCCCATTTGAGGCATTGTACGGAAGGAGATGCAGATCTCCGATCGGATGGTTCGAAGTAGGTGAAGCAGAATTGATAGGAGCCGGATCTCGTGCATCAGGCTATGGAAAAAGTTAAAGTCATTCAGGAGAGAATGAAGACTGCTCAGAGTCGCCAGAAATACTATGCGGACATTCGTCGAAGAGAATTGGAGTTCCAGGTAGATGATTGGGTATTCTTGAGGATATCTCCTATGAAGGGAGTCATGCGATTTGGTAAGAAAGGGAAGATGAGTCCTAGATATGTCGGGCCTTATCGGATCATTCAAAGGATCGGGCAAGATGTGTATAGGCTGGAGTTGCCCCCTGAAATGTCCTTAGTGCACCCGGTGTTCCATGTGTCTATGTTAAGGAAAGTGGTTGGAGAACCGTCCTCCATTGTGCCAGCTGAAGATGTCAAGGTTACTGAAGAGTTATCGTATGAAGAAATTCCGGTTGCTATTCTTGATAGGCAAGTCCGTAAATTGCGAAATAAGGAAATTGCTTCAGTTAAAGTGTTGTGGCAAAATCAACAAGTCGAGGAAGCCACGTGGGAAGCGGAAGATGAGATGAAAGAAAAATATCCCCATTTGTTTGAACAAGTCTAGTAGTGATCATGCGAACTCTTGTCCCTAAGCAAACTGGCATTGTGTCCCATTTGGTGCAAAGACACCCCGTTTCTCCCCTAAATGCTTTACTATTGTAATTCTTCAAGTTGTGCCAAAATTATATGTGTTGTGCTTGTTTGAATCATATGCAAACCCTTCTTGGTAAATGAAATTTTGTAAGAACTCTTGTGATAAGTAATTGGCTTGTGATAGTACAGGTTGATAATGATTAAATTGTATGTGTATGGTGAATCAAAATGGTTAAAGTGTATGGGACTCATTGGAGTAATCAAACTATGTGCAAAAGTGTGTCAAGTGATTGAATATGTGTAAGTAAAGGGGTGATAAATTGTGTACCAGCTAGAAGGATAACAGGAATTGTGTAATAGTGCATAAAAATGTGTTTTGGGGGCTCTCTGACAGGTAGATATGCCCAAGTTACAAAGGAGACTCTGGCAAAATTTTTCTAAAATATGGGAGTTAGTGGAAAATTTGGAAGCTTGCATATCACGTTTTTCAAACCAACTGATTTTCAAAAACCCTCATTCGAGGACGAATGATTTTAAGTGGGGGAGGATGTAAGGCCCCGTGAAATTTGTGCTCAAAGCATGATACTCCGTGGTGTCAAAATTCCGTATATGTGTTGGGAATATGTAATATTTTACTGATTTTGCACTTAAAAACCAAGAGTCAAAATTTTCCAGAAAACTGCCATTATGCGGTCCAGAATGCGGTTGCAGATCAGTTATGCGGACCGCATTTCTGCCGCAGAGTGAAACAGAAGAATTGTCAAAATTGATGTTGAAAATGCGGTCCATTATGCGATCGCATAACCAATATGCGGACCGCATAATCGTCGCATAAATTCCTCAAGGATTTGTGGAGGTCAGTTCTGCAGTGCATAATGCGACCGCATAACAGGAATGCAGACCGCATTCCCGTCGCAGACCCAAACAGACCCCCCAGAGTTTTGGGGGCACTTCTGCGGTCCAATCTACGGACAGCATTTCGATTCTGCGAGCGCAGAATGCGACCGCAGATCTTGCTCGGGCTTCTATTTTTCTAAATTTTAAAACCTGACCCCTTTGTAATAAAACACCCCAACCCCTCATTTTTATCATCCTTCTGAACAAAATAAGAGAGTGGAAGAGGGGGTTCTTGAGAGAGAAAGTAATCTTCTTCAATTTGGTTCTTCAAAACTATCCGGGCCGGGAAAATTCAAAAGTAATTGTCCTCATCCCCATCCTTACAGGTAAAATCCCTAACCTTTTTCCTTGATTTTCAGGTTTAAACTAAGGGGGGGAGTCTCATGCATTAATTCTTGAAAGTTATGGTTGAAATTGTGCATGCATGTCTATTAAAACCTAAAATCTAGTAGGAATAATTGGGTGGGAGCAAAGACTTGTGCAAAGAAGGGGTTAATAATCTAAATATGTTCGGGTAGTGATTTTGAACCTTGAATTCTAAGTTATGTGTATTAATTTGTGCACTATATTGACGTTGCTAGATTATTTGGTGAATTGGAAGTAGAAATTAAAAAGGAATTCAGCTCCAGGTATGTATGGCTAACCTTGACCTTGTAAAATCGCCTTGTTTGGTGTTCAAATGTTTGGTATGTGACATCTACGTGGGTTAATTGAGAAATTCGTGTGATTGGTATGATTGTGATTATGATATGTGGTATTAGTTGAGAAACAAATGACGGAAGGAAATTGTAAGTGATGCAACTGGAACAATTGTGATAGTAACATCTATGGGTTATCGTGGACAATTATTGTTGTGACGTAAAACACATGTGAGTTATTGAATATGACGGAAATAGTATTGATGGTTATGGAGATACTTGTAAATTGTTGTTGTTACTTCTTAAGAAATGTTGTTGTGATCTTTGTGCATTGTTCATTGTTGTTGTTGTGATTGTTTGTGAATTGAAACTGTACGGTGGGATCGGGTTGCGCGCCGCAACACGAAGTTATAAGGTGTGGGTTGTGGTGATAAGGGTGGCCGAGGTAATAAGGGTGGCCAAGGTAATAAGGTGGAAAGTGATCGAAATCACCGTTGAAATGAAATATGAGCAAAATGCGAAATTTATTGATGTGGAAATGTGGAAAGGGAAACAGGAGAGTTTGTAAACTTGTTTGGCTTTATTGTTCCTTCTTTATGGATTTGATTGTTGTTTCTATTACTGTTACTTACTTGTTTATGGCTTGAGTTTACTTGGCGCAAAGTTTGTTCATACATACCAGTACAATTCCAGTGTACTGACGTCCCTTTTGCCGGGGGCGCTACATTCGTGTTATGATTGTAGGTGGATCCATAGCAGGTACTCCAGTCCACCGACCGTAGCTCCTCATCGCTTTCCATCTGCTGAATTGGTGAGCCCCTTTCCTTTCGGGGCCCTGTGTGGCTCATGCCACTTCTGTTTTGGGATCTTGTTTTGATGTGTGTATAAGGTATAGCCGGAGCCTTGTTACCGGCAATTACTGTATTATCCTTTTTCAATGTTAGAGGCTCCGTAGACAGAAAAATATGGGTCATGAACAAAAGTGATATGTATCTTGTATGTTGGGCTATGTAAAATGTAAACCACGCTAAGAAAGCATGTACCACGTGTATGTTATGGGATAAATAGGTGTTTTGATTATAATTGGTTATTCCTTTGGCTAATAAGTAATGAACATCTGGGGTAACACGCGGGGTAGGAAAGGCACCCAGGTCCGCTTGACTTGGGCTATCCGGTCGAGCGCCGGTCGTGTCCCTCGAATTTGGGGCGTGACAAAAGCGAAGGACATCAGAACACCAGAACATCAGCCATCTCAAAATGGTTCAAAAATGATCTGAAACAACCCTTGACAGCCCAATCATGCCAACAAGTTCAACTACATTATCCAAAGTCTCTAAACATACGAAATGACGTTAAACCAAAGAATTGTCAATCAAGAGCAATCTCTTAAGTTCATAAAATTCCAACTTCAAACCAAGCATTCGATTCAGGTCTAGCCAATTCGGAATGGACCCAAACTTTACACACTAGTCCCGATTGAGTAAACGGACCGACGATGATAGCCTCAAAATCAATTCTTGTTCAAACTTATGAACTTTCCTATTCGTAAAATTTCCAACTTTCAACATTGAGAACATCCAAGTTCAAATATGAACACATGCCCAAGTCCAAAAATCACCATATGAACCTATTGAAACGACCATCCCGATTTCGAGGTTGTTTACTCAAATGTCAAACCTTTATCAACTCTTCTAACTTAAGCGTTCCTAATTGAGAATCATTTTATCAAATCAATCCCGAACCCTGCGACCATCAAAACCAAACATATACACAAGTCATAATACATAATATGAAGTTACTCAAGGTCTCAAACTGATGAACAAAATACTAATGCTCAAAACAATTCGTGGGGTCATTACAATAATTGAAATGCTAGTACATCTTTAATGTGGACTTCGACTTCCACATCAGCTCAGCTCCAGAATCTACACACAAGGTGTAGAAATTTTGTATGATTACGAAGGACCTCATATACTCGGTAGGTATCAAGACTAACCTCAAAAAAATAGTGGAGAGGTTAAGATAAAATATACTCACTTTATATAACCTAAATCTCATAAGCCAATACAATAACAAAAAATATCCAAGAGACAACCAAGTAACATCATATATCATAGGTGTTCGAACAAAGAAGAAGGTAATAAGCTTGCTTTTCCAAATAACCAGATCAATGCATATACAAATACATCAAATCCACATAAAAGGATATTCGGACCAAGTAGCTTTATCTCGAATACTTCAAAATAAACAAAGAGTGTCTGTGCGTGATATTAACACAATTTCACATCAATTGGAAAATAGAGTTTGTACGAATTCTCAAACATCAGTCAAAAAGGTTAATACATGAAGAGGACTCAAGATATACATCAATCTGATACACTCCAAGTGTCCAATAATCACTAACAAGTCTCATGCATATGTAAAATACGTGAAAGTGAATATGTAGAATGCTTGTAGCAGAGGCATCAAGTGGAATATTGTCACGAGCCAAATTATACCTAGTCGTTATGGCACCTAACCACAGTTTTACTATGGTAGGGACGACTGTTGATACCCAATTTTTCCCTATATATTTTTAATACGCAAAATACATTCAAAATAGCATGCATATACATATATAAGTATGTCCCACGCTTTATTATTTTCTTAATTTTCTAAAGATTTTTTTTAACCAATTTATCCCCCTATTTTATTCATAAAAACGCAATAATAATCCCCAAAATTATCATTTTGGTGATTCATTTATTGGCTTCTCATATTTATACAAAAATATAGCTAAAATAATTTTTGTACATTTTTACAAATTTATTTAGTATTTTTAATGCTAATTGCACAAGATTACAAAATTAGCCTCTTTTAGATTGAATTACATTTATATCTATAAAAATTAAGTCCAGTATTTTTAATTTGATAATTATGTACTATAAATTATTTTAGTACCTTTAATTTATTTACAGAAATTATTTTATCATTTTTATAAATAAAATAGAAAAATTGGCTATTTAAATGTTAGCCCCATTTATTTCAATTATAGCTTGATTTTGAACCCCAATTGGACTCCAATTTGAATCCCAATTACCCCGACCCAATCCCAATCTGAACCGACCCAAACCCTATTCTATTAAACCGCCCCACTTACCCGTTCAATCCAGGCTGTTGATCAAAATGATCAACGTCCACCATTACTCCTTTCCTAATTAAACTCAATGACCCCCCCAAACCCTCTTCATTCCTCACATTCCGCCGCCCATGAATTCCCCTCGTCTCTCAAATCCTCTCTACACCACCCTTAAACCCTAGCCGCTGCCACCCCACTCTGCCCTAACCTTTGGCCTTCCAAGGTCATCGGAGACTTACACCGACCTTCCATGGCTCCTTTGTGTTTGTTCTTATGATTTCAAGGCCAGACCATGAAGAAATCTGGTCCAGCCTTTTGTCGACTTTAGTTCATGGATGTTCTCCGGTCATCTGTGGCGTTTCTCCGGCCAACTATGACTATTCGAGTCAGATTTTTGACTCTCTTGGTTAGATTGATAGCTTTCAAGGCCTTCGTTGTTTTTGGGTTCTTCTGAAACCCTAAGCTCTAAGGTTTCTTTCTATTTCCTTTAGATCTGCTTCAGGTCTATGTTTTCTTTGAACTTCTAAACGTTTTTCTCAAAGTTTCTTTTAAGACTCTGCTTCCAAAACTCTTTATCTTTTAGGGTTTTCTTGTTAAGTTATTTCGAAACTTTCTCTAATTTTTTGACATGTTCTGCTATGTTTGCTCGTATTGTTCCCCTCTCTGAGTTTGCATGATAAAAAACCCAATTCCTTCTGAGTTTTCTTAGTCCATTTGTATTTATTTGTTTGATTTACATGTTATCTCTAGGCTCGATTGGTGTTGAAACCCCCCATTTTTGGGTTTATTCGAGTTCCTGGGACTGTTTATTTGTTTGATTTACTTGTTCAACATCTCTAGACTTGATTGGTTTCAAAACCCTAATTTCTTTGGGGTCTATTCGAGTTTCTGAAAATGCTTGTGCAATTCGTCTGTTTGAAGTTGCTCGACGTGATTTGAAACTCTTTTGTTTCAACATCTATTTCTTTATGTGATTCTGGTTTCTTGCTATCCTTGAAACTCGACTATACTTTTTTAGAAGGGTCTTTTGACTTGACCCTTTGCATGCTTCTAATACTCTCTCTTTTCTCTATTACTAAGTCAATGAAGTTGACCTATGTGACTATCATGTTTTGAAGGTTTGCTGTCTGCTAACTTTGTGTTGTTATTGCATGTCGCTTCTCTTCGCCATAGTTTGGCCTCGCATGTCTAATATTTGTGCACTCTATTTATATGCTGAAGTTCCCTCTTGACTGATCTTATATCTTGGATTGATTTCAAACCTTTCTTTAGTGAAATTCTGATTCCACTCGTCTGTTAAGGTTAATTGATTCTTCTCCTTGTCTTGCCTTACTGAATCCCTTCTTAAAATTAGTACATTCCTGTACTTAGACTTAATTACTGACTCGAGGGTTTCACTACTTCTTTTATGGCAATAATCAGTATACCTATAAATTGATTTCTTTCCTTATTTGGAATCTGTCACTACCCGTTAAGAAAGTGATCCCTTAATTAAAGGCAATAATGTGTGTAATTGATTCTGGATAGTGATTGTTTCCATGTTTGTGGCTTATTACTTCTCTTTTACTCGTTTTCAAAAGCTATAAATACCCTGTACTTCTTTTCTTTCAAACACGAACACTTTAGTTCTGAACATACACTTACACTCAAAAACTTTCTCTTGCATTACTGCTACTTGTGCTACTGCCTGTTTAGCTGCCTGAAAGCCAAGGCTAGACTTTGAAGTCCTGCTTACTTTTTTTTACTGCACTTTGCTTCTCTGACTGGTATGTTCTAACTAATTTTCAACATCCACAACAATATTTTTCTTTACTGTTCTTTCATTATTGTTTGTCTCTTGTTTGTATTTGACTAAGTCCCATTATTAAGGCATGCTGCATTCTGCCTTTTTTTTTTCTGAATTAAAGTTTATGTTACTTATCACAACTTGTGTACCTTAAGTCCCCATCCCCAATGTGTTTGGCAACTGTGATTGGTATGAGGCATGGCAACATTAACATTGTTGTCCATGACCCAAACTTGATCCTCCTGGGATCATAACCTTCATGTTTCCTCTTTTTGTTGTGTGTTCTGGTTGGCTCATAGGCATGCCAGCATCTTCTATTGCTGGGCATGCCCAAAGCTGGCCTTTGCCAAAGTACACTGGCTCTTCGCAATGAATCCCAACCCCGTGACCCCCTTGTATGTATTTATCAACTCTTTATTACTAGTTACTGTTTTCCTACCACTCTTTACCCTTATCCTTTTCTCCCCCCCCCCCCCCCCCC
>NW_017676136.1:0-11064 GCF_001879085.1 Nicotiana attenuata | reverse complement strand
CCCCCCCCCCCCGTTGTAAAACTCCATTCCTGCACTTCCACTATCTTCTTAGACTTATGGTCTGCCCCCTTTATGCTAGTCTTGCCTTGGGACCCATGAGTTCCCTCTAAACTTGGACACATAAGGGCTGGCATTTCCACACTGCACTCATCTCTATTCTGATTAATGAACTTGGGTGTGAGCACTGTCCGGGGTCCTTTTGAGACCCTTAGGGAACTTTGACACACTCAAGTCTGAGAAAGGCTTTAAAGTAATGTGATCTTAAGACAGTTTATTCCATAGCTCAGGGAGGAACCAAGAATCAGCCTTCCTCTGGTTGTATTTTTATGTATATTTCTGATGTAATTCAGTACTTCTGGTTTGTAATAATTTGTAATAAACAGCAGGGATGCCTAGTGAAAAAGGGTGTGTAATTATGCATGTTCAAGGGTAGAAAATATGCCTATAGGACTACTTTTAATTCTGCCTATTCAAATTGCATTTAGAAGCCATGCCTATAGGGTATTTTAATTCTGCATCTTCAAAAACCGCATTTAAAAATATTCCTATAGGACTACTTTTAATTCTGCCTATTCAAACTGCGTTTAGAAGCCATGCCTATAGGGCTTTTTTAATTCTGCATCTTCAAAAACTGCATTTAGAAAATATGCCTATAGGACTACTTTAAATCCTGCATATTCGAACTGCATTTAGAAACCATGCCTATAGGGTATTTTAATTCTGCATCATCAAACTACATTTAGAAAGCATGCCTATAGGACTGTTTTACACCCTTTGTGTTCAATTCTGCACCTTAGACACCATGCCTATATAGGTTATTTATCTAAAATTCTGCATGTTCAACTTCACGCCTAGAGAACCTGCCTATAGGACTCCACTTTAAGTTCTGCACGCTTGTTACCACTTACACATCATGCTCTAGGATTTAAATGGCTATAAATTAGTACCATATTCAAAAATTAAAGTCAGTACACTAGGTATCATGTCCATAGGATTTAAAATCAGCAATCATAGATCCTATCATCTGCAACTAGTCTAATTTAAATCAGCCAATTCTGAACTAGTGCTTAAGTAGCTTAATCTCTCTTTGTTAACACTAGCAAGCATGCCTATAGGATTTCGAACCATTCATTTTAAGCTGTGACCACGCTCAGAATCAGTAACAGAAGCATGTCCCTAAGAGTTCCCCTAAACACTTAGGCAAGCCTTAGTCAATAATAATAATAAAACTAAACTCGCCTCAGTTTTTTGTAAATTGCTATAACTAGCAGGCAGGCCCGGTTCATGTTTCCTAATTGAGTCATGTAATAGGACAACCCGCTGCAACAGTAATTATCTCCTCTTCCCTCAAATATTTTAGAATCAGACTTTGCTTGTTTCTTTATGTCATGCTATTGGATTATTTTGTTTGAGGAGGTATACATGAGCCTTCAGTGTTTACGTGCTTCCCCTTTTAATGTGTTGTCCTATGTGTTTTATATATCGCCTTAGCTTTTTCACCTTTGAAACCTCAATGTCAGCCTAATATCCCTCTCTTTAGGACTAGTAGTCCTAAGTGCCTCCGGGACTGATAGGAATGGGACGGGTAATAGCATGCAATAGTGGTCGAGACCAATTCGTGCTTCAGTACCTTAAACGGGGTAGGAAAGGGTAGATATGGATATGATGACTGGTGCCCTAATACCATGTGTAGCCCCTCTTCTGAGGAGTGATTACTGGGTGTTGCATTGATGTGATCCATATTTTAAATTAACCTAGGACCCCCTTCCCTTATTTCCCTTATCTTTTAAAAGCATTGCAACTCCTTATTTAAAATCAGCCTTAATTGCTCTTTCATACTTTGTTTACTTTCAAACGGTTGTTTATTAAATCCCCTCTTATTTGAGCCTTATCTGTTTATATGTCAATTGAACCAAATTCACAAAGAACTATCTGGCCGGGAAACACAAGTGGATCTTGAGGGGTGCCTAACACCTTCTCCTTAGGATATTTTCAAGCCCTTACCCTATCTCTGGTTATCCGACGAACTTAGAAATGAAGCTTGAAGGTGTCCTAATGTGTCGAAAATCATTAGGTGGCGACTCTTCAAATGCAAAACCCAGTTCCCAAAAGGAATGACTTGTCCTATACCAAATGTCATAAACCCGATTACGCGAGAAAAAGGGGGTGCGACAGCATGGCGACTCTGCTGGGGATGATCTAGGCTTTTACCATTTCAGACTGTTATTTGAATTTATATCTCTTTATGTGCAATTTCTTGTTTAATTCCTTTAAGCATTCAATTCCCTTTTCAATTGCAAAACTAATTTGTCTTTTTTGTTTCTTTCCTTTAGTACTGCTTTAAATTATGAAACTGTTGTATTTACTGCTTTCTTAACGTGCAAATACGTGACAACATGCTTTTAATTGTTGCATAATTATGCTCCACATCATATTCCACTCGTGCCAACCAAATCCCATAGCAATGCTAATAATGAGTGGTTGCGCTCTTCCTATATTATTACCCCCTAAATCCAGAAAAGGCATATTTGCGGTAAACCCAGTCGATCAACGGTGTAGTCGACGGTTCCGTGCCTTTCCCCCTTGAGTTGTTCGCTCAAGGGTACCAGTCTAAAACCCCATAGAAATCTTACTCCATTTAAACTGTGCATGCACCATGGTCAAACCTAGTTGGATCAGCTATGTTGTCCACATAATGATCCTTTAAGATAGCCTTGTCCAAAAGTCCACTAGGTTTCCCTAAACCTAAACAGACACTACCATGTTGTGTGCATTTATTTGGAGAACTAAATGCTTCATGCTAATTATTGGTATTAAATAGCCGAGTCCGGTGGGGGTAAAGGCCTAACCTTACATGTATTGCAGAAAAATAAGGCACGAAGTCCCTAGATTCGGCATGGTCACAAACATCCACACAAAACTGCTAAGCATGTGGAAGATCTTAACTCTAGTGATCAAACTCTTGTCCGAAAAAATCTGGGAAACCTACCTTCTCTCCTGGAAATCCAACCCAACAACAAGATCGTAGAAGCTCCTACTTTGTTCTGGGATTGTGAGAGGGTTGTATTCCACTTCAAAGACATTGAAATGAAACCCTTGCTAGAGGAGATAGGAGGGTTGGCCGGTATAGTGTGGGAATCTTCGGGTTTGTTGATGCCTGAGAACCGTAAAGGTAGGGGCTTCCTCAAAATGATGGGCCTGAAGAAGAATCCAGAACTGACATGTCTTAAAGAATCCTATATCCCCTTTGACTATTTGTATGAGAGGTACGGTTACAGCAAATCCTACCGTACCTATCCTGACAAGTTTGCCATTACATCATTAGGGCACATGTAAGGCCCTAGAAAATTTTGCTATGTAACCTAGGATTTCGTGGTTCCACGTAGGCTTATTATAATATTTTATGTGCTATTAACGTGGTGTACATCAATCGGATTTGGTAAATATGTGTATAAGTCTTATGGTAAGTAATTTGGGGTCCAAGAAAAGGCCTAAGTCTAAGAAAAATTGGAAAAGTTCATAATAGGCTAAAATTCAAAATGAGCTTGCAATAGTCCCTACTTTGAACGAGCATATCTAAATATGTATAAGGTATTATGTGATGAATTGACTATCAAATGAAAGGTCTTCGAGTCTAGTTTCCAACTCTTCAAACCGTTCATTATTTGGACATTCCTACGCAAAGTTATGATCAAATTACCAAAGGCTGGAAAATGCGATCCCATGTCAAATCTGCGACCGCAACACCAGTCACATTTCTGACTTTGCGATTGCATTTCTGTCGCAGACAGGGCCATTGTAGCCCAGTTTTGGGTGCCAATTTTGCGGTGCATTATGCGGCCAGCATTCTCGTTTTGCGGTCCGTTCTGCTATAGCAGACCCGACATCGGAGGGTTAATTTTCTAATTTTTATAACCCGACCCCATTTCAATATATAGGCTTTGGGGTTCATTTTGGGGTCATTTCTTACTCATTTTAGAGAGAGATGAGAGCATATAGAGAGAGAAAGTAGAGGTCTAGCTTCATAATCATCCAAACCTTGCATCAACCTTCAAGAATCAAAGAGTCCATTCATAAGTTCTTCATCCAAGAGGTAAGATTCTATACATTAGGCTTTAATTTCGAGTTTGGGGTATGAGATGGGGTATTGAGGTATGATTCTTGGGTGTAATACTATTATGTATACATGCATGTACAAATTAGGTTTGTGGGAAGGTTGTTTAGCATAATTAAGTAAAGATTTGGTTGGGGAATGGAGGAAAACTTTGGAAAAGAGATTTGAAATTAAGATGCTCAACTAGTATTTGATAAAATGCTCAAATGAGCTCAAACCATGAATACCTTTCTAATTTGTGTTCAAATTTAGTTATGTCTCAAAGTAGATTGGAATTGCTAGAATTTCTGGAATGTTGTAGTAACTTATGGAAAGCCTAATCGAGGTATGTATGGCTAACTTTGACCTTTGTAAAATCACCTTGTTTGGCGTACAAATATTTGATATATGATATCTACGTGGATTATTTGTGAAACTAAATTCTTGTGACTGGTATGTGTTTACTTATGCGGAATATTTGTGAATTCATGTGATTAATGTGCCTTGAACGTTGTTGGTTAAGTCTTCCGATATGATAGTGCAAATATGGCAACAAACCATATGTGTGTGTGTGAATGTGGTTGTGTGGTAAGAAATGTGTAACAAATGATGGAAAGGAATTGTAATTGATGCAATTGAAGCAACTGTGGTAATATCATATGTGGCTTATCGTGGGCAATTATCGTTGTGACTTAAATTGTACATTGGGCTGTTGAATAAGATGGAAATGGCATTGATGGTTATGGAAATCCTTTGTGAATTGTGCTACTATTCCTTGAGAATTGTCGTTGTTGTGCTTGAGATTTGTTGTTGTTGTTGTTGAGAATGTTTGTTGTTGTCCTTGTGAATTGTTGTTATTGTTATGTTGCTTGTGAATTGTGATTGTTCGATGGGATCGGGTTGCGCGCCGCAACACGAAGTAATAAGGTGTGGGTTGTGGTGATAAGGGTGGCCGAGGTAATAAGGGTGGAAAGTGATCGAAATCACTATTGAAATGAAAATATGAGAAAGTTGTGAAATCATTGATGTGAAAATGTTGAAAGGGGAAATGGAGAGATTGTAAATTTGTTTGGCTTGGTTGTTTCCTTTCATGTGTATTTGATTGTTGATTCCATTACTACTTGTTACTTGTGTATGGTTTGAGTTTGCTTAGGGCAAAGTTTGTTCATACATACCAGTACAATTCAAATGTACTGACGTCCCTTTTGCCGGGGGCGCTACATTCGTGTTATGATTGTAGGTGGATCCATAGCAGGTACTCTAGTCCACCGACCGTAGCTCCCTTTTCACTTTCCGTCAGCTGTATTGGTGAGCCCCTTTCCTCTCGGGGCCCTGCGTGGCTCATGCCGCTTTTATTCCGGAGTCATGTTTTGGGTAATTGTGTAAGGTATAGCTGGAGCCTTGTTACCGGCAAGTATTGTATTATCCTTTGTAACCTTAGAGGCTCCGTAAACAGTAAATGTGGGTTACGAACTTATGTAAATATGTATTTTGTATGTTGGGCGATGTAAGTTGTAAACCTCATTAAGTAGCCATCTATGTTATGTATGTTTTTTAAAAAGGTGTTTTAATTATAAATGGGTAATTCCTTGATTAATGAGCAATGAAAATACGGGGTAACGCGTGGGATAGGAAAGGTACCCAGGTCCGCTTGACTGGGGCTACCCGGTCGGGCGCCGGTCATGTCCCTCGGTTTGGGGCATGACAAACTCGGTATCAGAGCCTAAGGTTTTAAAGTGTCCTAGGATGTCTCGGAACGTGTATAGTAGAGTCCTTCTTATCGGTGTGTTGTCGACCACATCTATAAGTTGGAGGCTATTCGGACATTTAGGAATTTCACCCTTCTTTGATACTCCAATCGTGCGATAAAGCTCAAGTTAGGGAGTTGATTTCCTCTCTAAGTCTTATTCTCAAGGTTGGTAACCTTGATACCATAATCCGCGAATTTGAAGCATGTAAGGAGGGATTGATCCCACCATTGAGTCCGAGTGGATTGCCCAAGGACTTGTTATGAGAATGTATTGGTTGTGGATGGATTGGTAAAACATATCGTTAAGAGGGGAGTGTCCTAGTCCCTATTTATGTCTCTGCACCATCAGATCATGTAGTATATCAGTATGTTACCTACGTACGTTAGGGATGTGGAGTAGAGGAGTATCGATTAAGCTATTGCCCTACCAACCTAAAGTCATTAAGGGAGTCAAATGAAAATTTCTACTCATTGTATATGTACATCCATATTGAAGAATTCTCATAAACATGGTCTTAACAAGGTGTTGAATAACAAAACATTGCGTGTATCGTCTCTTTTGAACGAGACGCACTATTCGTGAATCTACTCTATTATGAATTCTCTTATTTACATTCTTGTGGAATTAAGTTTTATAAGTATGCCCTTGAATTTAGTTATAACTCTAGGGTTGATACTTCCCACTTGCTTTTCCTAAATTCTCACCATGGGACTATATCCGACGAATTTCATACAGAATCTTTTATTTAAATGGACAAAATCTACTCGCTCGTGCCTATACATGCACCGTCATAAAATTTACCTATGTGGTGTCAAGTTCCAAGCCAAGCATCCCAGAGTTGCAATCCTCCTCGAGTCACTCTTTTACTCGGTTGTGTATATGGCATATATGGTTTGAACAGTCAATCTACTCTCTTGCGAATATCATCATGAAAGCTTCTCATTGCCTAGTAACATAAGAGTATACCTTAACACCTATCACATGAGTGCATGTCAATCGAAATGGTCACCGTGTGCATAAACTCTCTCTGAAAATTAGGATCCTCACATCCACGTCATAGGAAGATCATGTGTCACCATAACTTTCGTGTCCACTTGGGACATCCCGCAGTAAGTAGCTCACCTTGTCCTAGTATTGTGGTTGCTCGTGGCATGGTCGTATATTGTAGTTGGGAGTTAATATAGCAGAAGCATGTCCCCCTCATAACAAATGTTTACTTTCTATTTACACCTTCATAGAATGTGTTCATTGTGTTCTTTAGTTAGTGAATTCATTGTGCTAGTTTCTCCACACTTGTTCGAAAACCATAAGAGAACATATCCTTCTATGAGTCATTGTAACACTTCCTTTCTCGTAAGAACCCCTACTAGGCTCTCTGTCAAGGCCAAGCACACCTTCGGTGGTTATTATAGCACAACGTCTGTTTCTCTTGTTTTTCTGTATTTCATTAGCATCTGCGTAGTTCTCAAGCCAAAATCCATGAAGAACTCATTATGAACATCTGCAAACCCTCCATGATTATTCTATACTATCTCATTGGGTTCCCATACCACTTCAAGTTCATCAAGGGTTGATAGCATGTCGCAATTACTGAAATTGAATGATCTCTTTTCGATAATGGATTATCTACACTTGTGCCAGTCCAACAATCTACTTATTAGTCTAACTCTCGCCTTTAGGTTTCGGGTTGACCAAGGAGAAATACACCTAGTAACACATTCATATGTCAAAGCCTTTCTCTCAGTCAAGTCTTATAGCATCTCCCAATGTGGCTCGTAATAGCTGGTTGTGTAAAAGTGTATTGTAGTGCTTCATTATGAAATTGAGTTGCTAAACGTAATTGGATTATTTTGAATTCTAGAGCTATATATCACGTGACTTCATACAGAGATCTTCTTTCAAAAAAAAAAGGTAACTTCTCGTAATCGCTTTATATTACCACCCTTCCTAGTGGATACAATGTAAAGGTCACTTCCATAAGGCTCTTTCACTTTCTTTTCATTCGTTTTGCAGGGTATGTTCTTTACCCGTAATCTTCAATGCAATATTATCTCAATGTCTCGACTAGTTATCCAACTATATGATATGATTTAATTAACCACGCTTTTATGTACTCTACAAGCACCCCGAGAATGGGCAAATTTCTCCTTTCCTACATACTTCTAATGTCTTCAACTTGGTTTAAGCTCGTTGGTTCCAAATGGTGCTCATTAGTTTTGCTACCCTACTATCTACTTCATCTGATAACTCTCATTGTAGAATTCATTTATGTTTTATGGCATCAAAGAGGAAGTCTTGTCACATTAAGGATGAGGACATGTTTCTTTTGTTAGGATAAAAAGATATTGCTCGCACTTCTTATGAGAGTTTTTCCTAAACAATCATGTACCTTCTCCACTTGTCCACGTGACTAGATAGCCCAGGTTACTTCTCCTCGATAAATATATTAAGACATCTCATTCTTTCGAACTTATCTATGTAGGGACTTTGAGGTCTTCTTTTATGCCAACTCGTAACGGTTTTAAGTACTTTCTCGCCATTGTTAATGATTTTCTAGGACTACGAGGGCTTGTCCCATGGGTTTCAAAAGAAATGATTTTCCTTTAAGCTTAGGCTAAAATTTCCCTGATTTCAAACCAAATTGCATCCCCTTTTCCAAAGTCTTAAATGGGTCGGATTGGATGGGTTAGGTTACGTGGCCTTCTTCTCACTCGACTTTTAGAAGTATTGAATATATGGGAGTTTTACTACCCTTGGTATTACACCCCCTTTGGGTGGATTGGAGTGGCATTTTTCTCTCTTCCTGGAGCATCATGTTAACCATTAGAATGCCTCTAACCAGTACATGATTTCATCCCAACATTTAGATGTCCGAGCTATGTGGTTTTACTCGTGAAAGGGTGAGATTAGATGCCTTCAGATTTTTGCCCATATAATGAGCATATCTGTCACACCTCTTTTTTTACACACCTACCCCGAAGGATAATGTATAAGGGAGTTTTTCCATTTAAAGTGACATTATTCGAAATGGGATTATTTATTTATTTTTAGAGTCGCCACTTGGGAAAGGATTGGCTTTTGGTGTCCCAAGTCACCGATTTAATTTAAATCCCAAATCAAGGAAAATTTCGACTTCCCAATTGGAGTCTGCGAACCAGAAATTCTGAATAAGGAACTCTGTTGACCCGAGGGAAGGTGTTAGGCACCCCCGGATCCCGTGGTTCTAGCACGGTCGCTTAAATTATTATAAATGGCTAAAAATCTGGTTTTATGCATGTTCAAACCTATAGTGCAATTTTATAAATTTGTTTAACCGCTTTTAATTGGTTTTTATGAAAGTGAACGCCGTTTAAGAGCGTGTTTTTGGATCACGTCACATGAAATGCACCCGGATCCTCGACACCTCTTATTCAACGTTTTGGGATTTGGATTTGGGTTGCATGAAATGCACTCCCGAATTTAGGAAAATAATATTATTAAAAGCGCGCCTAGAGTGGCTAGCGTTTTATTAACTTTGCGGGAAGCCATGAAAATTCGCTAAATGGCATGTCCCGAATTTCTAAAATATTTTAATAAAGTATTTAATGAGGGCCCCGCAATTTATATGTTTTGTGCGGCGAGGCTCGTCTCATTTTATTTAAAGGTCATCCTAAAGAAACTATGATTTTCTATTTCTTTTGTCTCTAAAAAGGCCTAATTAATTTGCATTTGTACATTCGGGCCTTGAGTTCAAGTCCGAATTCAAACAAAAGGGAGGACCCTCTTAATTTGAACCCACTACTTAACTCGAGAACCTAAATTTATATTTGCAAATCAATCTCCATATTCTTAATATAGTTTAAAGGGTTTTGGATTTATAATAATTTTGGGCTTTGAACGTTAGCCCAGAATTTGTAAATGTCACTGTCCGGCAACTGGGTTTCAGTACTGACCCAACTTGTGTACAGGGGAGCTGAGGCAAAAGGTGAATTACTGGGCCAGACTTTAGGGCCAACAAGGCCCAAGCCATCAACGAATTGTGCTGAAGGGAATTTACCGGGTAGAGTCCGGTTTGGCCCATTAATAATTAAAAGAAATATATGATGTATCAGTCCAGCCTTACTAATATTTGAATAAACAAGTAATTAAACATGTTGAATTACAAATTTACTGCCTGCTCAACCGAAACGTGAATTGGCCCTAAACTACATAATCACTCCCATAAAATTCCTATATCATTAACGACATATGTACGAACCTGAAGCAATTAGGAGATGGACTTGGACTTAATTTCACAATTTAACTAGTATTTAATAAATTACAGCTAAACTCACGCTTGTTCATTCATCTGTTTTAACATCCTGATTGATTATCATTAACACATGAAACATTTCTGAAATGACAAAACAACCTATATAACCTGTGAGATACTGCACATTAACACTCATGTGATTGACCTCAAAATACCATAATGAATTGTGAAATTAACATCAGCAATAAACAGGATACAAATTGTAATCTCAATGCAAAACTAACATGGCTCTCACCACCTCACATTAGAAAGTTAGATATAGTCCAGTCCAATTACAACATTAATTACTAAAACTGGAATTAAACTAAGCTAACATGATATCACTTCAACAGAAATAGAATTTCCATTTTTCATTTCCCAGATCACATGAACATCACCATAGTTTAGAGCTTGTACCTGGAATTTGGACAAAGCAAAAGGGAAAATTGAGGTCAGCTTAGCCAGCAACAGTTCACAGCAGAAATACCCCAGCAAACCAGTCTTAAAACCAAAACAGTGTTCAAACAGCCTACCCCAAAACGATTTCACTTAAGTGCAAACCCAAAACTTCAACATCAGACCTTGGAACCAAATTCAATCTATTTTTCTAAGCCCTAAATGAACCAAAAATGCTCCAGAATTAGAGAAGCTTAAAAAAAATCAGAGCAGCAGCAATGGAACAGTCTTTTCTAGCAATTTTGGCCGCCTAGAACTTTTAGGGATTTTTGCCCTTGAAAATCTAGATTGAGCCTCAAGTAACAATGCCTTTATAGGCAAGTTACTAGGGCAGCCTTAGGGGTTTAGTTATTTCATTTTAGTCCCTCTCCAATTTTCCTTTTTGCTACTTAATCCCTCATTTTCTGACTTACTAGCCAAGTCAAAACTGAAATTTACTAGCAGACCCCTACTAGAAGTTTCTAGGAAGCCTCTTGGGCAGTTACTTGAGAGAT